>NC_039368.1:125337265-125426227 GCF_003573695.1 Papaver somniferum | reverse complement strand
TCTTCTAGGGGTGGTTCTCTTACTAACTGTCTTCTTCTTTGGTGTAGTCTTTGGAGTCCCAAACACTGTGTCTTTCATCCCCATCCACAAACATATACATCCATCCTCATTTACAAATGAATCCTCCCAAAAATTATCAAAATCATCATTGTTTAACAATGGCAGTGACAGACATTCTTCCTTAAACCAATATAAATTAAACTTCTCTTTAACATCCATAAACAAACCCTTATACACCATATACTTAAGTGTCATCAAGTCTGTTTCATCTCTATGGCAATCAGGAAATACCAAAGTCTCATTCTTTGGCTCCGCATATACACTGATATTCCTAAATTTGAACTGACTGCAACACAAATGAAACAAAATCAGATATAAACCCAATGAAAACCTAATTAAGCAATATTACTTAAAATCAAACACCCAATCACGAAAATTAAACCCCAATTAAACAATAAAAATTTGGTTTCAAATAAACCCTAATTACAAAGGAAAAAAAACAGAAACCCTAAAAATCAATCGATCAATTAAATTAATTAACTATCAATACAATGATTTTCATCATATATTAAGTCACGGGTTTCGTTAATCTTACCTTGATTCAGACTGTTTCAATCCCGGTTTGTACCTCATCTTCACTGTATCACCACTATCTCTGAATCCCTAAATATGTAGAACTTTTCTTCCAAATACACTCTGGTCTTTCTGCTAACATCTATGTCTTCAGCAAAAACAACTTCAATAACATCAGTTTTCTTTTTCTTTTCAAACAGCTTCAATACCTAACCCTAGTTTCAGAACGAGGGAGAAGAGAACGAGGGAGAAGAGAACGAGCGAGGGAGAAAGAGAACGGGGGAGAAAGAGAAAGTGTGGTGAGAGATTACACCACACGGGTCTTTAAATGGGCAAGGGCACAGTCGTAAATTCTCCTACCGAGTTTGACTTATTCAACGCAGCTGACCGATCTGGTGGGCCCAGGTGTCAACTCTAACAGAAAGGCCAGTTTCTAAAAGAATTTAAAAGCTTGGCCGGTTTATTAATTATATGGTTTGAAGTAGGAAACTTTATTAATTTGCCCAATAAACAAAAATGAAAGGGTCCACTCCAGTAACTATGATACTCAGCTTGTTCTTTTACTTTCGATTACTGCTACATTATCCTGCTGGTGATGCAACGCTGTCGCACTTCTTTCTGATTCAGGCATTGCTGTGTGACTTTAACCTGCCTTTATACAAAACTATGTCCCATGAATGTGTTGAAACCAGCCCATTCAAATGTTTGATTTTGTATTTACATCTTTATCATTTCATGTTGCAACATGATTCCACCCAAAGTAAAAGAACAAAACCGCATTTAAGTGATATACATATACCGCCATTGAGTCGAAAATAGAAATCCTTCAACCAGTTCATCACAATAAACCAAAGAGTCTTATATGTATTCATATATTTACAAAATATATGGGTGATATAGGTAATAACACCAAAGGCGGATTACATAATCAAGTCAATACTAGTACTGCTACTTTCATTTCTTTTCACGTTAACCAGAAAACAAGTGTTTACCTTGGTAGCCAAAATGAACTACATATGCATCGCATTTTGTCCGCAGCAAGACAATTCACAAGATTATACTTTGTCTGTATTACTTTCATTTCTTTTCACAAAGTACAAGAAAACCTGACAACATCCAAAGAGATTGTGGGGGAAATTTGTTTAGGGGAAATTCATAGACATAGCCTAACGCGTCGCCCTTTTGTCCTGACCCTACGAGTCATACGACCTTTTGTTCGGAACCTGCAAGTATCTCCGTTCCTTCGTCCTTTTGTTCGGACCCTGTGAGTATCTCCCCTCGTACGCCTATCCTTCTCCCTTAGTTGTTCAGCAGTACGTTTAGGACGGAAGATATGAGATCCCAACCTCAAAATCTCAGTCCATGATTTGGTTTCTCCAGAGAGCAAAAAAGTTCCTCTCTGTACAAATTAAAAATCATATAAACTATCGTTAAGGAAGTGGATAAATGGAGATTAAATAAAACTTTGGTGCAAATCAAATCCTACCTTTAGAAAATTGGTTTCTCTTCCAGTCCATTTATTCGACCTTTTTTTCGTGGAAACCCTGCCTTGCTGTACTTCTTCTTCTTCACTTTCTTCTCCATCTCCTTCATTCATGTCTAACCCCTCATCGTCTCCCACTTCCCGGCCCTCCTCTACCATCTGCTTTGCCTCACTGTCTTCCGCTTCTCCTTCCTCCTCACTGTCTTCTACTTCTACCACATCCTCTGCCTTACTTTTTTCCACTTCTTCGGCCTCCTCCTCTACCATCTGCTCCTCCTCTCTGTCTTCAGCTCCTTCTCTGTCTTCAGCTTCTTCCACCAACTCCGTTAGTACTTTATCTTCATCTTGTTGCAGTTGTGTAGCTGCACCAGTAGTACCTCTATCTAATGCTTTCCGCCACTTTACTTGCCTTCTTCGTTTTTCATGCATATGTTGGTATTCTCCTAAAGCTGTAAAAAAATCAAGGTTTGTATTGGTTGCATTAGCTGCAGAGATTTGGGTTATGCTGAGAAATAACATCAATAGTGAAATCCAATCATCAAACTCATTCTTAACCTAACAAAGAATGCCACCTTCATATATCCATTTTTGTTCTGAATCTGCAAGCCTCTTTATAAGAGTTTATAATCAAAGTACTGTCCTCTTTAAGTTTTTATCAATAGTGAACTATCTAGGAACATATTTCTGACTAACCAGAGTAAAAATACTCATATTTAGTGTCCACTAAAGTACATTGCTCGTGTTTGTAATGTATAACATCTCAGGTTGTGCCTGTCATTTTTTGTTTTTGTGGCCTCCAATCACAATGAAAATACTAGTTATCGTCCACATATAATGTAGCCAACTTAGATTTCGGTTATTGATTTGAAATGTTCATGAAAATCGTGTATTATTGTTGCTGAAATATATCCAAATGCAAACCACATACCTATACTCAAAATGCAACATCATGCCATCAACGCTGAGGCTATCATGTACGATTGCATCCATCATTGTGCCAGCCTTTACCTATATGTCACCAAGATTAGTTTCTAAACAACAACTAAAACATGCATAAAAAATTGATGGTTACACGAATGTACATACATACAACTGATGGGAAATCGACAAATGCAATTCCACCGCAGGAGCTAGAATTGCGTTCTTTTATAACTCGAGCGTCATGAAAAGGCCCCCATTCCACCTACTCATAGATGCATTCGAATTAGAAGGTGCATGACAAAACCAAATTTGTCCTTTCGGAAGATACACAAAGATGTTTCCTGTCGAGTATAGGTAAAACAACACAATACAAATAAGAGCTGAAACAAATTCTAAGTTAGAAAAAAATGTTACCAGGTTCCGACAGATATCTTTCATAGTTGCCCTTTTTGACAACCCCATCACCTTAACCGTGGCAGACGGAACCTGCAATTTGGAAAAATGTTAGTTCAATTGTTCAAATCAGCAGGTTCGAGTTGAATATCACGGTTTGAGTCGCAGCATACCATTGAAGAATGTACAGGGTTTCGTTTATGGTCATAGTTGTCCTCCCGGTAACTTCGGCTGTGGCTGCGAACATGAGGAGACCTTGATCTCTGGCGATAGTCATGTCCACGACACCAAGAACGTTCTCGTCTACTACCTGGAAATTGATCTCTCTCCCAACTCAAACTTTGTGTATCACGAACACAGCCGCAGAAATCACGCCTTTTGCAACTATCATATCTGTTACCCCTTCTGAAATCAGAACCACAGATGGAACGGCCATAATTGGCATCTCTGTCATGGCTCTCTTCCCTACTTCGAGTACTTTGAAAAGTACAATGCTTATGATAGTCTGAAGGTAGAAAGTTATCATCATTACTACCACGTCGACCAGCAAATCTTGCAGGCCTAGCAACCCCATGATCGCTCGAGAAACAATCCCTAGGGTAGATCGAATCCCTTGAGAGTCCGTCGAGGAACCTAAAGATAGGAAGTAAGAAAGAAATTTTTAAATTTGTGATACAACAGATTATACAGAATTGAATTCATCGTAATCACACATAACAAAATTGAGAAAAGATGACAAACTAAATATTCATAAAATAACAAAATTCAGAAATAATCATAATTCTGTATAGTCCATTGACCAAAATTATACACACATTAATCAGGACTAACAAAATTGAGTTCACATTTCATAAGAACCTAAGTACATTTATTATGATCACAAATTGGGTGTTAGGATACTACAGATTTGGATAAGAAACTAAATGCAAAACAACCATATCAAGAGCATGCCATAGTTAAGAAAGCAACTTACCGAACGTCTGCCCCAGTGACCGCAGGAAACCCTTCCAGAGCCTGTGCATTAGGAGAACAAGATGAGTAGGATAACAAATTATCATGGTACAAGTAAGCAAGGTAATATCTGAAGAGATTAGTTGGAACTGCACTTACACTGGTATGACCCCGTTGTTGCTGAATTACATATGTTCTAGGACCCACTAATCGCAATATGGCACTGGATTAATCCTCAAGAAGCTGCAATAGTAAGATGGAAGATTAGATCTAATTTTGGTAATGCTTACACAACATGGTGGAACTTATAAATAGTTCAATTGGAAATTGCTGGTACAAACAAGTATGGGAACATTACTAAAAAATCAGACAACAAGAAAGAACATTTAGAGTAGCAAAGAAAGTGTAAGAAGAGTATAGTGAGCAACATAGAATATTTGACTCAATGAAACAAACTACAATAGTGTAGTCAGTGCCAAAACCATTAATGTATCACATAACTAGACAAACACCAAAGATGAGGTTTTCATTGCTATTAAAATAAGTGACAATCAGCTTATTGGTAGTGGGAGTAAATTCAAATTCAATCCTATTGCATCACTAGCTGCAGACCTGCAACTAAAGCTAACCCCTTGCAAAGCATTACTGTGCAGCAAGTTAGTGCAGGTTCCTAGAGCTACAGAATAAGCAACAAACATTCAATCAAAAAATGAAAGAAAGTAAAGAGTAGAACGAATTTAGAGGGATCAAAGATATAATATTCAAATTCGATTTACAATTGTCTAAATGCAAAAACCAGATGATACAGTGTGGAATCATATCAAGATAATCAAAATCCCCTAATAATCATAAATAAAATCCATAAATTGAGAAGAAGAAGATGCTAATTTACATAGAGATTTGAAAAACAAAACCCCTAAAGAATTTTTTTTGCAATTCTTCTTCCAAACCCTTAATTACCTTTTCAGTTGCTTGAGATCTCTGTGGAATGTTGAGTTGAAGAAGAATAGAAAATTGAAAAAAGAAAGAGAATTTTGATCTCTTTTTATGTCTACTTAAACACAAAAAGAAAAACAGAGAACAAGAGGAGTAAAGATTCCTTAAAAGTTTTAAGGATGAATAATAATAGCAATGATGCTGCATCTCTTTGTTGTTCCCTGGGAAAAATCTAAAGGTAAGATTTCTCGGAGAAAAACAAATTAATGAGTAGAACTGTACAAGTACTGAAGGTGCAGGTATCATCAGCACTTTTCAGATGAGAGATGAGAGAGACGACGGATATGATATGATATGATATCGAACATAATCTATCCTGCCCAGGCTGTCCAGCAGTAAAGAATGGGGATGGGATTAGACTGACCTCGTAAACAAACCCAAGCCAATGCATGCGCCATAGCCATACATCCAATGTGTAATTTTTAATAGTAGAAGAGTGACAAGACAATACTACTTGCTTTGCAATTATCATCATATATTGTGCAGTTTGGTGAAGCTGCCTTTTTTTCTTCTTGCTTTGGTGCTGTATCCCAATGGCGATGGGATCCCCATGGCTTTTTCTTTGTTTTTTTCTCCTATTTATAAATTTTTTGTTGTATTGATAAAAAAAAAACAGTAATACTTTGCAAATTACAACAAATTGCCACTAAAATGACTTAGCTGGCCGGTTTTCGATTTATATATATGTTGACGTGTTTGTGTTCTTTTTTCTAGGGTGGAAAGATTGTTGTCATCCGCAGTGGTGAAAAAAAGCAGTGGCGGAGCCAGAAAATTGGAAAGGGGTTAAAATATTGTGTCCCCTTTGCTTCCGCCCATGATGAGGAAGGAGATTGGAGAATATACATGGATGAAGAGACGATAGGTCTGAAAAGAAAAATTCTGCATTTTTTCTTTCATTCGAGAGGTACATGTTTCGGGTGGGCTAATCCGAGTTCTAAAATATTTCCAAAAGAAAAATAAAAAGCGGTCTCATATAAGATTGTCGACTATATGAGCATCTTCTGTGAATCTCTTGTGGAGTAAGAATCTCTGAATAGCATGTAGCCCTGGCATGTTTGAGCAGTTTATTTTTAGTTTTGTAGCATGTTTGCTTACTATTTTAGAGGTTTATTTTTGACTTCTGAAAGCAAATAAGTCAGAAATAGATCCAGACAACGATAGAAATAGGATAATAATAATAATTATTATAAATATGTTTTTTTTATTATTATAGATGATCATAAAATTATCAAATCATTATTACAAAAAAACAATTGGTAGCCTAGCTACAAGCTGGGCACCAATACCTTTCTGAATAACCAAACCTAACCTATGAAATTATCAAATTATGTTTATTATATTTTTTCTTTTTCTGCAAATGGAAAATTCATCAACAAAAAGAAAAACAAACAACCCAAGAAAAGGAGATCTCGAACCAGAGATTGAGCCGAGATACAAGGAAAAAAAATGAATATATAGTTAAGGAGGATCTCATGAGAAAATTGCATCCCATCCATACATCATGGAATCACAAAATGAATTGAAATCTAGAGCTTTTATTTTAACTGCAATGTCTTCGATTTTTGATGAATTTCGAAGATTCTCTGATTTCTCTCTTTCCAAACGATCCAAAAGAAAGCGTAAATAATAAAACAAAATTTTCAAATAATTTTTGCTTCACCTTCAAACACTTATGCATTCCATTGTCGAAGTAATTGTAATGTCAAATGAGCAAATGAACATATTATGGGGAAAAAATATAACAAACCATCTCAGCCTCTTGATAACGAAGGAAAGATTGATCCGCATCTTAATCTATTGACCCACATAAACAATATAACAGAGAAACACTTTTAGTTATTTTATGATTTTATCGTCTCGAGTTGCCTATTAAGCATTCTTTGGAAAATGACAAAAGAAATCTTTGAAGGAATTTTATTATTTCTTTTTTTTTTCATAAATACAATTGCCGATACAAGATCGAATCATTACAAGAGTCATCACAGTTTACATCAGCTAAACAAACAACAAACTTCAAGAAACCAACATTGTTACATGATTTTCTCCACAAATACTGGTCATTTGATTCAATCTTCACTTCCAATTCTACCATTCCAGGAAACTGTAACAAGAACAGGTTAAATGACCAAACTTGTTTTGTTTGAAACAAAAACAAACTACACATAACTGCATATTGCATTAGTGTAGGGATCACCAAAAGATCCAGCCATTTCTCAGGGTTTTGAATCCATAAGTAACAAACTAAATTAACTAATCTAAAGTACCAGAAGTTCCCTGAAACGGAATGAAACGGTTGAAATCGGTTTGAAAATACATCTGTATCGGAGTCTTGGTTGCTGCTTTTTCTGTTGATGTCTTGGTTTCTGTAGGTGTCTGTTGGTGTTTGCTGCTAATGCTTCCATTGTTGCTGAGGTTTTGATTGTTGCCGGAGATCTTGATTTTGAAGTTGATGTTGGTCGTATTAGCAGTAATGATGGAGTCAGAGAAAATCAAATTCTTCAATTTCATCACCATGATTGAAAAAAAAAATTAGAGAAAAACCCTAAAGATTACCCAAAATTAACAACAAAAGAAATTATCTCTATGGACTAAGAACAAGAAAAAAAACCAGTAGAAATTGTAGATCCAGCAATAGGAAATCACTAAATTTAATAAAAAAAACTAACAGAGAATAGAGAAAGGAGATAAAGTAGAGTATGTAGGAAAGTATGATCCGATCTACTCTCATGAGAGAAAATCGGAGCAGCGGCACTTTAGAACTTTAGGGTTTCTCTGATCGTGAGAGGGAGAGGAAGAAAGAGAGGAGAGAATATAAATCATGGAGCATTGTTTCTGGAAGAAAGAGGAGAGAATATAAATCATAGAGCACTGTTTCTAGAATTTTATTATTTCAAATAACCTTTCCTGGGAAATTATCTTCCTTTTCTATAAAAATATCTCCCGCATAAGCTACCGACAGCAACATTTCACCATGAAGGCTAATTTCGAGTTAGATTTTGAAATGCGATTACCAATGCCTCATGAAGGAGGGGAGTAGATTACATTTATTTAGTTCTTTATTTTGTGCATATTTGATGATTTTATTTAATTTTATAAATAAAGCTCGATCGGACTAAAATATGGTGTTAGAGCACTGCTCAGTTGAACTCTCCAAGCGTTGGGATGTCAAGTTTGGTTCTTCTATTTAGTTCCAAATTTCGAGTCCCTTGATATTTGAACTAAAGTCAACTTCGATAGGTTAGACTAGGAACAATAAAAATATTGA
This sequence comes from Papaver somniferum, assembly GCF_003573695.1. Taxonomy (NCBI): domain Eukaryota; kingdom Viridiplantae; phylum Streptophyta; class Magnoliopsida; order Ranunculales; family Papaveraceae; genus Papaver; species Papaver somniferum. The sequence continues at coordinate 125,417,645 of NC_039368.1, read as the reverse complement.
TACTTTCTCTAGTTACTCACGAAAATCTGAAGATAATTTGAAGACAATAAAGAAATCATCCTTCAGCTTGAGGTTAGTAATTATAATATTAACTTGCTTTATTTCTATCTTTAATCTAGTATTGCTGACATGATCATTCTGCTACGATCAAGGTGTCAAGGAAATATATACTAATTATTTTATACAATTTTGGTATAGTGGAGTTATGAAGTGTAATGTTTATCTTTTGAACTATGTACGATTCAACATAACACTATTTGGTAATTCTTTACTAGTTAGTGTGTTGAACTTTCGGTTTGATTTCATACCTAGCTAGAAAACTATGATTAGCTATATGAGTATAAGGAAGTAGACTTGTGAAACTTGTTTCGTAGTTGAAAAGGAGTCGAAGGATCTTTACAAGGATTAATATCATACTAGGATCTCTACTAGGACCGATCATAAATTATGTGTTTTCACATAAACGGATCTCTAGTAGGACTGACCATGTTAGAACATGCTCGATCGAAACCACAACGCGTTGGTATGTCAAGTTTGGTTGTCACATTTTAGTATCAAAGCTTAACTAGAGTCACTTCGTTTAGGTTTGACTAGAAAGTCTAGGAATGTTGAGACGTACAAGTATTACCTTGAAGACCTGAAGAACGTGAAGATGTATCGACTACAATGAATACATCATCCTTCCACACTTGAGGTTAGTGATACATACTTGACTTGTTTCCAATACCGTCGTTACTTTCAAGTATTTTAAGATTGAAAACATAATATGAGAAGTTATATTTAATAATTCAGTATTAGACTTGGTCATTTTATTATGATCAAAGTGTCAAGGAAGCATATTTAGTTACGGAGGATAACTTATATTTTTTGAACTTCGTAAATGTGATATCGACATAATCTATGTAAATCGTTACTTGATTGTATATTGGATCTAGGTGTGATTTCATCCTAGGAAACTTTGTTTCATTACATATGTTTAAATGAAGTACATATCGAAACTTGTTCGGTAATTGAAAAGAAATCAACTGGTGTTTTGGTCCGGTTTTCTATGAAGATCTATTGGATGACCAATTCGAACCTAAGGTGGGAATTCTGGTAGAACCGATGTTAACTTATTGTTGATGGTGGTTTTTAGCTTAGGGTTAAAATCGTAAAACCTTACATTAGACATGACGTCACTACGACCACTATCGCATTTATTGAATCATTCAACATGCTTAAGTAAGAATTATCAGGGTACCTTTTGTTATGTATACATGTGTCATGTTCCAGGGCAGAACCCTTAGTATTAACTAACATCACCTCTGTATATGCCTAACCCTAATTCTCATGCTACCGCGCCAAGGCATGCCAACCATGCCATCCACACCACCGTGCCAATGGAAAATCATGCCAGCTACAACTCCGCGCCAAGGCATGCCAACCCAGCCAGCCGCACCACTGTTCCAATGGCAAGCCATGCCATCCACGCCTCCGCGCCAAGGCATGCCAACCATGCCAGTCGCACCACTATGCCAATGGAAAACCATGCCAGCCACGCCTCCGCGCCAAGGCATGCCAACCATGCCAGCCGCACCACTGTGCCAATGGCACGTCATGCCAGTCATATCTCCGCGCCAAGGCATGCCAACCGCACCATCGTGCCAATGGAAAACCATGCCGGCCCCGCCACATGCCTATGGCTGCCAAAACGAAGGCCTGCAATAATGAACGGCCACCCTTTTATCTTAGATGCAAATCCTAGCCGTCCAAGGTCGCCAACCAACGCATGGCAACCTTTGGCCCAACGCCAAAACCGCGTCAAGGAATGCCGACCATGCCACATGTGCCAATGGCATGCCGTGCCAGCCATCTTGCCGCCCCTAAACCATGTCATATCGGCCTTCCCTTTACGGCTACCAAAATGAAGGCCTGCAACAGTCAACGGCCATCTTTCCATCTAAGATGCAAATCTTAGCCGTCCAAGGTCGCCAACCAATGCATACCCAGTTATTGTAATAATCCTCTACTTTTCCCCATCCATTAGAGTCAAAGGCCCGGAAAGGCTCTCTTTTTAATTAAGAAACGAATTTCTTTTATTTAACTAGGACGTTCTGTCAATCGGTGAAGGTTTTTGGTGACAAGACCTGGAGATATCAGAAGTGAGAATGCTGACATGAGTAACGAGAAATCCTGTGATAAACAAGATCGCCTGCCCGGTGATATTCTCGTTTAGAAGGTAGTTTATGTAGGAGAAGTCGTCGTACTCTCTCTTCACGATTGGACTGATCTTGTGGTGCGAAAGGTTGACCGCATCTGAGTTCTAAGAGCTGACGTTAAGGTTAGAAGAGCTAAGTGAAGTCAAGGTGTCAGACGGATATAGACAGCTTACTTAACCTTGATGAGTCGATGGAACCCTAAAAGGGTGGACTTCCTCGAGAAAGGCTTTCTCACTATGCTTTGCTTCGAATGATTCATTTTGATCCTTAACTTATCTCGCTTTTTTCGGTCGATGAAGAGGAACAGAAGGCTTAAATTCTTCATTCGAAACTCATGAATGTAGGGTCGGGGCCCTTAGTTCCACGGGTTAGTTGGGTAAAGAAAGAAAACTCCCTCACATGTAGGACATACTCTTATCTTCGAGCCTGACTCTAGCAAGTCAGTAAACTCCCTCCTTGAACGAGCACGGGCTTAGTCAAGTAGAACCGGGTTGCGCTGCTTGATGCTCCGATCGAAAACACTTGTATGAATGGGGCCATGCATGTAGACAAAATATGCGTTAGAAAGGCCAATCCCTCTCCTAGGACACCAAAAAACCGGGTCGAACTTCAGCAGGCCTGCCCGCTTCCATAGAAAAAGATCGTGGCAACGTAGACCTGAAAACGGATGCGCGTGCTAACGCGCAACGACTTTATAGGTAGGAGACGTTGCTTGTTGGCACGTCCTTTTGTGACACCTTGACCAACTTTACCTCTTGTTCATCAATTTCTAAAGAAAAACCGGGCACTTTGGTGAGACGTGAAAAGACCCGATCCCATTCTGACTTCGATAGGTGGAATCGTCTCACGCCATATGTACTGAGAATATTCGGGACACGTGGTACAAGCACGGGAAAACACTTTCATCATAAGAGAAGAAGTTCGAAAGAACCGACCCCGGGTAGCCGATTCTCTAACACCAACCTATCTGATCAAATATGAGGAGATACGGGTTGTTGGTGCAAAACTTCGCTGTAACCGTGTCTTTTTTTAAGGGATTTACAGCTTGTTGCTAAGCTATCTGCTCGATCTTGCGGCAGGTGAGAGGAATGAAGTGGCTATACTTCTTGCTTTCTGTGAATGCTTGGCCTGAACAGTGAACCACAAGCCTATTAGGACGGGACCCACTAAATAAGGATCCAAGATTACCAGACGCAGAGCTAACCCAAGTTTTCTTCTTATGCTTAACACATATACGTCCAATTTTCCTTTTCTAACAAGCTTGCCGGTTCCTTACTCTAACAAGTAAGTAAACAACTTAGGCCAATATCCATATTAGTCTCAGAGGTCATGAGAATGGATCAAGATAAATTACGTCAAAAGAAAATCCTTGGAACTGTTCATGCGATCCGGTGATTCAAATTTAATTAAGGTAAGAGGTTCAAACCCTAGGAGAGGGGATTCTTTCAAATTTATATCCAATTCAATGATATTGTTTCTCAGTTGTTCACTCAATGGGGTCAAGTCAGTTTTAGAGTCCAGGGGAAGACAATTTGGAGGAACTGCTTCTACGCTTGTCATCGGATGAGTTCTATCTACCTTATGAAGAGATGACATCTTAAGAAGAAAGAAAGGAATATACGCGTTCTTCTGGATTATATGAACGACATGAAAGCTATTCTTTAAGACTTTAAGAAACCCAAACGGGTGCCTCTGGTGGGCGGCACTGATCTTTCCTTCTTAGGCACCCTATCTCCTCGCCAACCTACTTTCTTATCCATGACCTTGGACCTGCCCTTGGGTTGTGGTATATCATTTCAATATTATAGGTTGGTGTTAGAGACTCGGCTACCCGGGGTCGGTTCTTTCGAACTGAGAATGTTGAAGTATCAAAGGATGCTTCTTTAAGATAATGGATAAAGGGGGATGAGCAGAGCGTTGAGTAGACTACCGATCCCCGGTTCGATCAACTAACCACAGACTGAGCCCTTCCGGGATAAACTATATCACCTCCGCTTCCTCCTTCATTCTCTTGTTGATTTATTGTTACTTCCATTTCAAGGACTTCTATTATTGCTTCCCTGGCTATCCGGGATAACCAGTAAACTTAATAGCCGCTAATAAAGGAACTTACTAGCTTAAAGAAAGCAGCATCCAACTTCTGGTTGTTCGTCGAGACGGGAGAGACGTTAGTCATTCATGGGTTAAATATTATAAACAGTGTTGACAGGATATTATGGGATCATAGCCCTAACATCTGACTTCAACCTTGAATCGAGCCTTCTCCGCTATGTGAGTGTAGGTAGTTTCCCTAAAGACTGAGATGTACATCTTCTTGCCGAGGATTCATTTCGTGTATGCGAGCCGCTGGAATACAAGGGAGTAGGGAATCTAAACTTAGGGGAAGCAGTCGCAGTTGTTACTATAACATATTATGTCTCCACAGGTTGAACTCTCGTTACTTTCAGTTCGCGTTTAGCCCTAAATTTCTTTATTCTATCACACACACAAAAAGAAAGAGTATAGCTATTGAGACAAATAATAAGAAATCTGACCGGCTTAGTCGAGTGGGTTCATAAAGCACGTATATCTAGGGGATTCATAGCGAGTTCGATCTCGACAGCACTTTAGAGTAAAATTCCAGATCTAACGACCAGTCATATAGGTGCACTAATAGCTGATCAAAGTCAAGATGTCATCTTCTTGAATTCCCGACAATGTATACAAAATGTGATCCACGGGTTGGTACAAGATTCATAATGTCGTTTCCACGGTGGTTATGTATCAACGTTCCAATAAAAATACTTGTATGCATCAAAATCCCAAGTTCAACGGGGTAACTACATTAAAAAGGGACAAATTTTAGCAGATGGTGTTGCTACAGTTGGTGGAGAACTCGCTTTGGGAAAAAATGTATTAGTAGCTTATATGCCATGGGAAGGCTACAATTTTGAAGACGCCGTACTTATTAGTGAACGTCTAGTATATGGCGATGTTTATACTTCTTTTCATATACGGAAATATGAAATTCAGACTCATGTGACAAGCCAAGGCCCTGAAAGGATCACTAATGAAATACCGCATTTAGAAGACCACTTACTCCGAAATTTAAGCTACTTATGAATGTAACCACAATTAACATTACGACGGTCAGGCTATCGAAATGGTTTCGAGATAACCCAAACTCTGTCTCTGTACAGGACCTTCCTAATATCACTAGTGAGAGTTGTTATCTTCCTTGGTTAATTTCACAGTTAGCAAATGAGATTGTAAAAAAGCTATCTCTGTCGGTCTTCTTGGTCATCTTGATTGAGCAGGTGATTAGGAGAAGTGGACAGAATCTGGTTCATCAGGTATGTCATTGCCAAGTAATTATGGTGAAACCTTCGTTAGTAGATCCCTTTCTGGAGACCCAGTTTATGCAACATTTGAGACTGGTGTACTTAGTGGTTCATTTGCTAGAAGAAGTGTTGTTACTTGGCTTCCTGGAACATATAATGGGTCAGCTGATTCCTCAAAAGTAGTAAGTGATCTTGAAATAGCAGGTTATACTGGAGATACTAAAGAAGATAGGTCAAGTGGTCTTGATTCAAAGAGAAGCTGCCCTAGGCTAAGTGGACCGGGATTAGCTAGTGGAGATAGTGTAGATTAGGCAGAGCTACTTACTGAATATGGTTGATCTGGTGGAAAAAACGAAGATCTCTCAGATGATTGATTTGCTAGTTCCTCGATATAATAAGAAGTTGGGGATACTAGGTCAAATCGGGATTCTATTGGATGAGAATCTGCTGTATAAGGAAGACCTTGGTCAAATAGGTCAGTAGTTGGTGATATTGGAGAAGAGAATACAACGTCAGCTCGGTCAGCAGGTGCAAGTGGAAAAGTGGGATCCGGAGCAGAGCTCACCACTGAATGTATCTGCTTCTCGTATTCTCCTACTTTGGTATCTCCATGTTAGTACTCTGTCTATCATCGGAAAGAACCAATCTGCTTCTCGTATTCTCCTACTTTGGTATCTCCTACTTATCCTCCTTCAATTCTATCGTTTCAACCATCGGAAAGAACCAATCTGAAAGGTGAACCACCTTAAATAAGCACTCTAGCATCTTATCAAACCAAAGGTCAAATATCTCATCAAGCTTGTTATGGACCAAGGAAGACCGAGTTGAATAAGTAGACTGAAAGTATGAGCAAGTTAAGTAAGTACGCAAATAGAATAACCATCATATAATACCAATCTCGTAAAGCAGGATTTCTAAACTTAATTAAATATGGAAGCTCTACCAATTGAAAGAAGCACTCGGAAATATGACCTTTGTTAGCACAGCCTCTGACACCTTAACCTTATAAGCTATGCGCACAATATGAAACCTCGACACTTTATTAAAGAAGCCTCACTAAGCAATTGATCAAACTAGAAATTGAGTTCGCTGCCCCCTTGGCCCGACGGCAGGTGGGACCAACGAGCAGATGGTCGTTCACATAACTCGGCGGAACCGAACCAGATACATCTGGAGCGTTGGACAAAGGTCGCGAAGCTCGCAGGAGTCAAAGGACAGAGCTGTTGTGATTCTAAAGATGCACACAATATACTTGCAAGTATACAAGGTCAAAATTTATAATAAAAGGGTGAGTAGGGGTTTGTCCACAGGGAGAGGAGCATATAAGAAGTTTTCCTAGGCTAATAAGAGTGGCAATGCACTATGGCAGTGAGCTAAAGGCAAACAAGGTTTCAGGCATACAAACAAGAATGCAAGGTAAAGCAATAGGGAAACAGGCTAAGAAAAGCAGCAAATAACCAAGGCTTGGCAGCCAAGGGCAGGGTGAGGATTATGCACTGACTTCAGTGCACAAAAGCTACAAGGTGCAAGAAAATAAAAAGCAAGAAAATTAACTGAAATACAAGCATACAGGACTGAAAAATAAAAGTGACTGAAAGGGGATTGGTGGGTAAGCCAAGGCTTATGATCCACCTTGTGTCCTAATCAAGTGACATGTTTCTAGGTTATGTTCATTCCTAAGCATACAACTAGAAATGGAAGAACACCAACTTGCTCACTAGTCTACCCCTAGCATTGGCTGTCTTTTGACAGTACATCCAATCACAGGCTCTATGAGCATTGGCATCTCTCATTTACACAATCAAAACATAGCAACAGGAAGTAACTATCCTAGCTCATTCACACTTGACAGTGCACAAGGCTTCACTGAGCCTTGGCCTGAGGCTGATTAGCTCATGCTAACCATGTTATGGCAACATACATACATTAACATGGATAATTCATACACAACTAGCAACATATCAGATAACTCAACACATAAGCAATTTGCAACTGTCAACTGAAAAACACTGAAATTTGAAGTTCATAACAATTTGTAGCAAATTCTCTACTGGCTAGTCCAGAGAGGTAAATAGTGTCCTTCTAATACTTCACACAACATCAATTTATACCCAATCACCCAATTAGGGTTTTCCCCAATTTTTCCCCAAAATCAGTGAAATTAGGTTTTTTTAATTACCTAATTTTATGGCACAATTCCTCCCATGTGCGTCGACCCATTCTTCCTCTGACGCTCCTGCTCCATTCCCACGCGCCAATTGCTTCATCTATCAACCTAGTTCACCAAATCCAATCCTAACAGTGATGAGGATGGTGGAGTTGTTGAAATAGATAAATAGGTGATGGGGGGTGATGATAGTAGTGATGGGTTGTGGTTGTTGTGGAGAGTTGGTGGTTTGGTGGCTGTTTGGTGGCGGTGTGGTGGTGGCAGTGGAGGTGAAGAAGATGGTGGTACGGTTGCAGGGTAATGGTGGTTTGCAGCAGGGGGGGTGATGGAAGAGTGGCTCGATAGAATGGGAGAAGGGTGCGTTTGGGTGGGTGGTATAGGTTCGGTTGCTAGGGTGTTAGGCGGGCGTATCGAGTTTGATGTTCTGCGATGCTGAGTCACTGGATGCGAAGCTGGTAGGTAGATCGGACGGTGATGTGAAGTGAAGCTTGTAGCGACCGTCAGATCTTTTTTGATACAACGAAGTTAACGGCTCTAGATGGGGTTAGGTGTTGTAGTGTAAGGCGGAGATATCAAACGTTGATGAACAGCAAGGGAGCGACCGTTGGATTCAACAACCATCTAATCTGAAGGCTTGGAATTTCAGCGCTGTGGTGCTTAGCAGAGACTTCAGATTTTGATGCTCTATGAAGGAGCGACCATCGGATGCTTCTGGGAACTGATCTGACGGCTGAGAACGGAGGCGCTTTTGTGTGTAGAAAATGGGGTTGTGCGCACCATTCTTCGCGGCTTCCTTGCGTAATTTCTCCCGGCTTTTCACTACTTTTCTGCTCTTTTCGCTCCGCGACTCATCCGAACTTTATTTATTACCTAAAAATGCAAAATTAATTAATAAAAATATTTATTCTTGAAAACAATGAAAATACAGAATATGGGGTAAAATGTAGAATTACTGCACAAAAGATGAGTTAAAATGCCAACAAAAAGGGATAAATATATACAATATTTGGCACTCATCAAATACCCCCAAACCTGAATTTTACTTGTCCTCAAGTAAAACAAAACTAAGGAAATCCTAACTATACCACTGTCGCTGGTCTCTCGAATGCATTTAGCGTATGCACTAAGCCTTTTAAACCACTAAGTGTCCCTAGTGGACGAGTTGAAGTCTCGTGAAGGTTTGCTTAGAACGTACCTACAAAGTTCTAGGTCAAAATATAAGCTCATATTCCATCAAACGTGACATGTGCAAAACAGTTTAAGCTCACAGCAAAATGGAGATGTCAATCTAGCTATCTAAGGCACAATCCTAGCACTGATAACAAATAAGGACATGTGATAAGAGTGTAAACTGTATCTACACATGTGTAAACAAAGATCTGAAGTCATGACTACTAATCACCAAGAGATAGTTTCTCAGGCTAAGAACTGAGGTCGAAATCTAGCTAGCTGTCCAGACTTTACGAGAATTGTGAATGAGTTGGAGGTATTTCACAATTTCTCGCGTTGTACATCAATGGCATACACCCTCCTTGCTTACAACAAAAACACAAAAGATAACTATTTACATGACTCTTATTTACATTGACAAATCTCTTTTTATTTTTGGAACAAGAGATGATGGAATTGATAAATACTTGATTTTTTTGGTATTTTTCTGATATTTTTTTCTGAATATATACATCGTTTTTTTTTTTTTTTTTTTAACTGACAAGGAAACACTTTTGATACATATACAAAAGGAAATAAAAGATTACATGACACTTTGCAAGAGGTAGCCCTTTTTGATGCACCCAGTTAAATTCGATGGTTGTCTTTCTTAATGTAACCTCCATCTTCTATCCCAACCAACCAAAGAACAAGCTAGTCCAGTTTCGTTCAGTATTCTAAAGTGATTGGCAATCGTAACTTCCTATCAAACACCTTGAAGATCGAGGCCATACATGTATTTGTAGATCGTGCGCGTGCAAATTTCTTATCACGATGTGAATTGTGTTAGAATCAGGGTGCCTAAATATCTAGACTAAGACTCCTAATAAAAATACATATTTGCACAAGAGTCAACATTTCAAGGTAAATGAGCTCCATTTTTATGATTTTTTTCAATTTTTAATTTTTTTGAATTTTTCAATTTTTTAATTTTTTTGGAATTTCTCAATTTTTTTTTCAAAAAGAAGAAGTAGTTCGTTTTCAATTATGGCAAATTATCATGGTATCTACTCTATACCCCCAAACCTAAACTAAACATTGTCCTCAATGTTTCAAAGTATGGAAAGAATTATAAAACAATATATGAAGAGGAACATGCTGAGTAGAGTAAAAGGAGAGAGAATACCCGATTGTGCGGTGGTAGCTCGATTAAAACTCCGTTATTTCAAGGCAAAAATCCATCATATTAGCAGTCACAATGGATGAGCACAAAATATACACAAAAGGAAATTTAACTAACACATTATCTACAAGAAAATTTGGTTTTTAATGGGATTGGACTTTTTGGAAAATTTTGGTTTTGTTGGGAAAAAGACAAATTTTGGTTTTGATGGGAAAACGAAAATTTTTGGTTTTTAGGGAAACATTTGGAGAACTGTTTGGTTATTTAGGGAAAGAGTGGACCAGTTTAGTCCACATAGACTGGGTCCTCCAGGTCGATTGTTTCAATGTCGGGTGGAAATGGCTCAAGGAATGGCTTTAATCTCTGCCCGTTGACTTTGAAAACGTTCTTGTTGGAGACATCCTCCAGCTCTACAGCTCCATGAGGAAAAACTGTGCGTACTAGGTACGGACCCTTCCATCTGGAACGCAGTTTTCCTGTAAAAAGATGTAATCGGGAGTCATACAGCAAGACTTTCTGACCAGGAGTGAAGGATTTGCGCAGAATACGCTTGTCATGAAACATCTTCATCTTCTGCTTGTACAGCTTGGCACTGTCATAAGCCTCATTTCTCAATTCTTCCAACTCGTTGAGTTGAAGTTTCCGTTGAATTCCAGCTTCGTCCAGAGAAAAGTTCAGCTCTTTGATTGCCCAGTAGGCACGATGTTCTAATTCCACAGGTAGATGACATGGCTTTCCATACACTAGACGATAGGGGGACATGCCAATTGGTGTCTTATAAGCTGTTCTATAGGCCCACAAAGCATCATTCAATCTCAATGACCAATCTTTCCTGGACGGGTTGACCGTCTTCTCTAGAATGTGCTTAATTTCCCTATTAGACACTTCCACTTGTCCACTAGTCTGAGGGTGGTACGGAGTAGCAATCTTGTGAGTTATGCCATACTTGCGTACTAAAGACTCAAAGTACTTGTTACGAAAATGTGAACCGCCGTCACTGATGATAGCTCTAGGGGTACCAAAACGTGCAAATATGTTTTCCTTTAGAAATGAAAGTACCACCTTGTGGTCATTTGTTCTGGTTGCTATGGCTTCTACCCACTTAGAAACGTAATCAACTGCGACTAGGATGTACAACTTGCTGTCAGACATGGGAAATGGACCCATGAAGTCTATCCCCCAAACATCAAAAATTTCCACAATCAAAATGGGGTTCAATGGCATCATGTTTCTCCTCGAAATGCTTCCTAGCTTTTGACAGCGTTCACAAGCAACACAATAATCATGGCAATCCTTGAACAATGATGACCAATAGAATCCACACTGCAAGATCTTTGCAGCAGTTTTCTTGGCACTGAAATGACCTCCACATGCTTGGTCATGACAAAAAGATATCACATCTTTCTGTTCAGTGTTGGGGACACATCTCCTAATGATTTGGTCTGGACAGTACTTAAACAAATATGGGTCATCCCAAAGGAAACGTTTGACTTCAGCCAGGAATTTAGAGCGGTCTTGTCTCGACCATCGTGAGGGCATCCTACCTGTAGCGAGGTAGTTAACAATATCAGCAAACCAAGGAAGGTCTGAGATAGACATCAGCTGTTCATCTGGGAATGATTCTCTAATCAGCTCAGATCCATCAATAGACTCTAAAGTTAATCTAGACAAATGATCAGCAACCACATTCTCACAACCTTTCTTATCACGAATTTCGAGATCGAATTCCTGTAATAAGAGTATCCATCGAATAAGGCGAGCTTTAGCATCCTTCTTGGAAAGAAGATACTTCAAAGCCGCATGGTCTGTGTATATGATGATCTTAGACCCTATCAGATAAGATCTAAACTTGTCTAATGCGAAAACGACGGCAAGCAATTCCTTCTCGGTAGTTGAATAATTGAGTTGGGCATCATTAAGGGTTTTGCTAGCATAATATATCACATATGGTAGTCTATCAACTCGCTGTCCTAAAACAGCACCAACAGCATAATCAGAGGCATCACACATAAGTTCGAACGGAATCTTCCAATCGGGTGGTCGGACTATAGGAGCGGTGGTGAGAAGGGTTTTTAATTCCTCCCATGCCTTCACACAGGCAGCATCGAAATTGAAGGCAACATCTTTGGAGAGAAGACTGCACAGAGGTCTGGAAATTTTGCTGAAATCTTTGATGAATCGCCGGTAAAAACCAGCATGACCTAGAAATGATCTGATCTCCTTCACAGAGCAAGGTTGTGGTAGATGTTGAATGAGGTCAACTTTAGCTTTATCCACTTCAATTCCTTTCTCTGAGATGATGTGTCCTAGAACTATTCCTGAATTCACCATAAAATGGCATTTTTCCCAATTTAGAACAAGGTTCTTTTCTTTACATCTGGATATCACTAGGGCAAGATGCTTCAAACATTCGTCAAACGAGGAACCAAAAACAGAGAAATCATCCATAAAGATCTCGAGAAAACTATCTATCATGTCAGAAAAAATGCTCATCATGCAACGCTGAAAAGTAGCAGGTGCATTACACAACCCGAAGGGCATACGTCTATAAGCAAACGTCCCAAATGGACACGTGAATGTAGTTTTTTCCTGATCTTCCGGAGCAATATGAATTTGGTTATAACCGGAAAAGCCATCTAGAAAGCAGTAGTGACTGTGTCCAGACACACGTTCTAGCATTTGGTCAATGAAAGGGAGCGGGAAGTGATCCTTCCTTGTTACTGTGTTCAACTTCCTGTAGTCGATGCATACTCGCCACCCTGTGGTTGTACGAGTAGGGACTAATTCATTCTTGTCGTTCTGAACAACAGTAATGCCTGACTTCTTAGGCACAACTTGAATGGGACTAACCCATTTGCTATCGGGAATTGGGTATATGATACCCGCATCAAGTAGTTTCAGGATTTCTCCTTTGACTACATCTCTCATGTTAGGGTTAAGTCTCCTTTGCATTTCCCTCGATGGTTTGGCATTCTCTTCAAGGTTAATGTGGTGCATGCAAATGGTGGGACTAATTCCTTTGAGATCTGAGATGGTCCATCCTAAGGCCTCTTTGTGTTCCTTAAGTACTTCTAAAAGCTTACTTTCCTGTTCCGTGTCTAAACATGATGAAATAATGACAGGTAAAGTATCAGAAGAACCTAGGAATGCGTACTTCAACGTACTTGGCAATGTTTTCAATTCTAGCTTGGGTGGCTCAACAATGGATGGAATAAGCTTGGAATCAGAGAATAGGGGTTGTTCCACTTCATATTTCCTTTCAGTGACGTCCATTTGAGGTACAGATTCGAGCAGAGATAGGACGTCACTACAGTATGCATCATCATAGAAATCAGGGTTAAAGTTCTCCATACATGCTTGCCAGGGATCTTTTGACATAATGCCAGTCAATGAATCTTGTATCAAACTCTCAATCATATTGACCTCATGTACATCCTCATCATCAAGATTCACATGCTGTTGACTAACATTAAACACATTCAGCTCGACAGTCATGTTCCCAAAAGACAGCTTCAACACTCCATTACGACAATTGATGATCGCATTAGATGTCGCCAAGAAAGGATGTCCTAAGATGACAGGAATGTGACAGTCTGGGTTTTGTACATGTTGAGTGTCTAAGACAATGAAGTCTACGGGAAAATAGAATTTGTCAACCTTGATCAAAACATCTTCCACCACTCCACGAGGAATCTTGACAGATCGGTCTGCCAGCTGTAGAGTGATAGATGTTGGTTTCAACTCCCCAAGACCTAACTGCTCATAAACAGAATATGGCAGTAGGTTAACACTTGCACCTAGGTCTAATAAAGCTTTACTGACCATGTGGTTTCCTATAGTGCAAGAAATTGTTGGACAACCTGGGTCCCTAAACTTAGGTGGAGTTTTGTTCAGAATGATGGAACTCACCTGTTCAGCTAAGAAAGCTCGTTTGTGCACATTAATCTTGCGCTTTTGAGTGCACAAGTCTTTGAGGAATTTGGCATATGCAGGGATTTTCTTAATTGCCTCAAGAAAAGGAATGTTGATGTTGACTCTTTTGAACAGTTCTAACATCTCATTGTAGTGGGTGCTTATCTGTTGGCGAACTAACCTCTGAGGATATGGAGCAACAGGAAGATGAGTTGGCAAAGGGACATTCACAGCAGTAGAGTTGTCAGATTTTCCAACTTGCTCAGATTCTTTGGTTTTCTGGGGTTGTGGAGACAACGTGGAATTTGTATCAGACTCATTAGGTTCGCCTACGTTGTTCTCGATGACTTTACCACTTCGGAGGGTGGTAATGTCATGGATTTGATCAGGTGAGGTTTCAGTGCAGGATGTTGTGCCTGTTTGAAATATCCTCTTTGGATTTTGTTGGGGTTGGCTCGGAAGTTTTCCCTTTTCTCTCTCACATATTTGATCCATCTTTTGATCTAGATTTTTCTGACTTTGCATCAAACTCTGGAACATTTCCTCTAAGGTGGACAATCTCTTGTCGGTATTGTGTTGAGGATATGATTGTTGTTGAGAGTTTGACTGTTGTTGAGGGTTTCTCGGGTGTTGATAACCTTGATTGTTCTGATATCCCTGATTGTTTTGATAGCTCTGATTGGGTTGAGATGGTCCTCCTTGAGTGGGTCCTTTTGACCATGAAAAGTTAGGGTGGTTTCTCCATCCTGGATTGTATGTCTGAGAGTAAGGGTTATGCTCTGGTTTCTGAAACATGGCATGTGCCTGTTCAAGCCTAGACTCCTGGACTGCAAGCAAATCTGGACAATTTTGGAATTGATGGTTGGGGTCGTTACAAGCAGCACAAATAGATGAAGCGACATGTTCACGGAGAGTAGTGGTGGAAGGTTTTGAATTTTTATGTAGTTCTAACTCTTCTAATCTCCTAACTATTGATGCCATGTTTGCTCTACCCTCAAAATCCGCTTCAATCCTAAAAGCCTTTGCTTCGGATGTAGTCTTTCTGGTTTCACGAATGGATTCCCACTGTTGCGTCTTTTCAGCTACTTCAATTAAGAAGTCCCAAGACGCGTCAGCAGTTTTATCTACGAATAGACCATTACACATCGACTCAACCGTTGTTCGGGTGGACACATCTAGACCTTCATACAAAATTTGCACAAGTCTCCATTTTTCAAAACCATGATGGGGACATTGGAGCAATAATTCATTGAATCTCTCCAGGTATCTAGCTAAGGTCTCACCTTCTAATTGCACAAAGCTATTCAGACTTTGACGAATTGTCGCAGTCTTGTGGTTTGGGAAAAACTTTTTGAAAAACTCCTTTGTGAGGTCATCCCATGTCATGATGGATTGAGGCTGTAAAGCATAGAGCCAGGCCTTTGCCTTATCTTTCAGGGAGAAAGGAAAAAGCCTTAACTTCAGGGTTTCGTCGGTCATTTGAGTGAAACGCAGAGTTCCACAAATTTCCTCGAATTCTCTCACGTGGTGGTACGGGTTTTCATTCTCAACACCTCTAAAAATAGGAAGCATCTGTATTGTGCTAGATTTCAGCTCATAATTGATGAGTGCCAAATATTGTATATATTTATCCCTTTTTGTTGGCATTTTAACTCATCTTTTATGCGTTAATTCTACATTTTATCCCATATTCTGTATTTTCATTGTTTTCAAGAATAAATATTTTTATTAATTAATTTTGCATTTTTAGGTAATAAATAAAGTTCGGATGAGTCGCGGAGCGAAAAGAGCAGAAAAGTAGTGAAAAGCCGGGAGAAATTACGCAAGGAAGCCGCGAGGAATGGTGCGCACAACCTCATTTTCTACACACAAAAGCGCCTCCGTTCTCAGCCGTCAGATCAGTTCCCAGAAGCATCCGATGGTCGCTCCTTCATAGAGCATCAAAATCTGAAGTCTCTGCCAAGCACCACAGCGCTGAAATTCCAAGCCTTCAGATTAGATGGTTGTTGAATCCAACGGTCGCTCCCTTGCTGTTCATCAACGTTTGATATCTCCGCGTTACACTACAACACCTAACTCCATCTGGCGTCGTTGATTTTGTTGTATTATATAATCCAGCGGTCGCTACAAGCTTCACTTCATCTCACCATCCGATTGATCTTTCATCTCCCTATCCCACGGCTCAGCGTCGCAGATCATCAAACTCGATACACTCGCCTCACACCCTAGCGACCGAGCACCTACACCTCAAACAAACGCACCCTTCCCTTTCTCCATCGAACCATCTCCTCCATCAACCCCCTCTGCAGAACCACCATACTCTGTACCACCACCATGTCCGTCTCCATCACCACCACCTCACCCCAAATCACTCCACTATTTTCTCCCCAAATCACTCTACCTATACCCATCATCACTATCACGTTTTACATCAACTAATCTCCTCAATTTCTCATCTCTGCCGACTGAAACCCTAGGTGAGAAATTGAAGATATAAGTTGATGTTAGAGCAGCAATTGGAGCGGGAGATGACTCAGGAAGAGAAATAGAAGGATGGGTCGACGAGATGGAGCGAGAATTTCATCAACAGTAGGTAAATTAATTTTTCACCAAAACCTAATTTTACTGACTTTGGGAAAAATTGGGGAAAACCAAAATTATGTGTATGGGGTATAAATGGGTGTTGGGGGAAGTATTAGAGAGAGACTATTGACCTCTCTGGACTAGCCAGTAGAGAATTGGAGAAAAATTTTTATGAACTGAAAATTTCAGTACTTGTATGTTTACAGTTGCAATTTGCTTATGTGTTGTAGTTATTTGATATGCTGCAATTTATGTTTAACTTATCTCATATGATGTATGTTTGTTGCCAAAACATGGTTAGCATGAGCTAATCAGTTTCAGGCCAAGGCTCAGTGAAGCCTTGTGCACTGTCAAGTGTGATTGAGCTAGGATAGTTCTTCCCTGCTGTGTTTTGATTGTGTAATTGAGAGAGGCCAATGCTCATAGAGCCTGTGATTGGCTGTACTGTCAAAAGACAGCCAATGCTAGGGGTAGACTAGTGAGCAAGTTGGTGTTCTTTCATTTCTAGTTGTATGCTTAGGATTGAACTTAACCTAGACCATGTCACTTGATTAGGATACAAGGTGGATCATATGCCTTGGCTTACCACCACTACTCTTTCAGTCACTTTTATTTTTCAGTCCTGTATGCTTGTATTTCAGTTACTTTTCTTGCCTTTCATTTTCTTGCACTTTGTAGCTACTTTGCACTGAAGTCAGTGCACTGAACTCACTCTGCCCTTGGCTTCCAAGCCTTGGTTATTTGCTGCTTCTCTTAGCTGTTTCTTTGTTGCTTTACTTTCCAAGCCTTGGTTCTTTGCTTATCTTTCCCTGCTGTGGTTCTAGTCTGTTTTTCATTACTTAGCTTGGTTCTTTGCTGATTTGCCCTGCTTTGCTCTCTGCCATAGTACATTGTCACCATTGTTAGCCTAGGAAAACTTCTCATATGCTCCTCTCCCTGTGGACAAACCCCTACTCACCATTTTATTACAAATCTTGACCTTGTATACTTGCAAGTGTTTTGTGTGCATTTAGAATTCACACCAAGTGTTTTGTGTGCATCTTGACCTACTCACCATTTTATTACATGAGAGATGTAGTCAAAGGAGAGATCCTGAAACTACTTGATGCAGGTATCATATACCCAATTCCCGATAGCAAATGGGTTAGTCCCATTCAAGTTGTGCCTAAGAAGTCAGGCATTACTGTTGTTCAGAACGACAAGAATGAATTAGTCCCTACTCGTACAATCACAGGATGGCGAGTATGCATCGACTACAGGAAGTTGAACACAGTAACAAGGAAGGATCACTTCCCGCTCCCTTTCATTGACCAAATGCTAGAACGTGTGTCTGGACACAGTCACTACTGTTTTCTAGATGGCTTTTCCGGTTATAACCAAATTCACATTGCTCCGGAAGATCAGGAAAAAACTACATCCACGTGTCCATTTGGGACGTTTGCTTATAGACGTATGCCCTTCGGGTTGTGTAATGCACCTGCTACTTTTCAGCGTTGCATGATGAGCATTTTTTCTGACATGATAGATAGTTTTCTCGAGATCTTTATGGATGATTTCTCTGTTTTTGGTTCCTCGTTTGACGAGTGTTTGAAACATCTTGCCCTAGTGATATCCAGATGTAAAGAAAAGAACCTTGTTCTAAATTGGGAAAAATGCCATTTTATGGTGAATTCAGGAATAGTTCTAGGACACATCATCTCAGAGAAAGGAATTGAAGTGGATAAAGCTAAAGTTGACCTCATTCAACATCTACCACAACCTTGCTCTGTGAAGGAGATCAGATCATTTCTAGGTCATGCTGGTTTTTACCGGCGATTCATCAAAGATTTCAGCAAAATTTCCAGACCTCTGTGCAGTCTTCTCTCCAAAGATGTTGCCTTCAATTTCGATGCTGCCTGTGTGAAGGCATGGGAGGAATTAAAAACCCTTCTCACCACCGCTCCTATAGTCCGACCACCCGATTGGAAGCTTCCGTTCGAACTTATGTGTGATGCCTCTGATTATGCCGTTGGTGCTGTTTTAGGACAGCGAGTTGATAGACTACCATATGTGATATACTATGCTAGCAAAACCCTTAATGATGCCCAACTAAATTATTCAACTACCGAGAAGGAATTGCTTGCCGTCGTTTTCGCATTAGACAAGTTTAGATCTTATCTGATAGGGTCTAAGATCATCATATACACAGACCATGCGGCTTTGAAGTATCTTCTTTCCAAGAAGGATGCTAAAGCTCGCCTTATTCGATGGATACTCTTATTACAGGAATTCGATCTCGAAATCCGTGATAAGAAAGGTTGTGAGAATGTGGTTGCTGATCATTTGTCTAGATTAACTTTAGAGTCTATTGATGAATCTGAGCTGATTAGAGAATCATTCCCAGATGAACAGCTGATGTCTATCTCAGACCTTCCTTGGTTTGCTGATATTGTTAACTACCTCGCTACAGGTAGGATGCCCTCACGTTGGTCGAGACAAGACCGCTCTAAATTCCTGGCTGAAGTCAAACATTTCCTTTGGGATGACCCATATTTGTTTAAGTACTGTCCAGACCAAATCATTAGGAGATGCGTCCCCAACACTGAACAGAAAGATGTGATATCTTTCCAACTCTTTCCCTAAAAACCAAAATTTTTCCTTTTCCCATCAAAACCAAATGTATCCCAACAAAACCAAATTTTTTCCAAAAAGTCCAATCCCATTAAAAAACCAAAATTTTCTTGTAGATAATGTGTTAGTTAAATTTCCCTTTTGTATATATTTTGTGCTCATCCATTGTGACTCCTAATATGATGGATTTTTGCCTTGAAT
This sequence comes from Papaver somniferum, assembly GCF_003573695.1. Classification (NCBI taxonomy): domain Eukaryota; kingdom Viridiplantae; phylum Streptophyta; class Magnoliopsida; order Ranunculales; family Papaveraceae; genus Papaver; species Papaver somniferum. Next base: position 125,398,322 of record NC_039368.1, on the reverse strand, counting down.
AACGGAGTTTTAATCGAGCTTCCGCCGTACAATCGGGTATTCTCTCTCCTTTTACTCTACTCAGCATGTTCCTCTTCATATATTGTTTTATAATTCTTTCCATATTTTGAAACATTGAGGACAATGTTTAGTTTAGGTTTGGGGGTATAGAGTAGATACCATGATAATTTGCCATAATTGAAAACGAACTCCTTCTTTTTTTGAAAAAATTGAAAAATTCGAAAAAAAATTTGAAAAATCAAAATTGAAAAAAAAATTAAAAAATGAAAAATCATAAAAATGGAGCTCATTTACCTTGAAATGTTGACTCTTGTGCAAATATGTAATTATTAGGAGTCTTAGTCTAGATATTTAGGCACCCTGATTCTAGCACAATTCACATAGTGATAAGAAATTTGCACGCGCACGATCTACCAATACATGTATGGCCTCGATCTTCAAAGTGTTTGATAGGAAGTTACGATTGCCAATCACTTTAGAATACTGAACGAAACTTGACTAGCTTGTTCTTTGGTTGGTTGGGATAGAAGGTGGAGGTTACATTAAGAAAGACAACCATCGAATTTAACTGGGTGCATCAAAAAGGGCTACCTCTTGCAAAGTGTCATGTAATCTTTTGTTTCCTTTTGTATATGTATCAAAAGTGTTTCCTTATTCAAAAAAAAAAAAAAAAAAAAAAAAAAAAAAAAAAAAAAAAAAAAAAAAAAAAAAAAAAAAAAAAAAAAAAAAAAAAAAAAAAAAAAAAAAAAAAAAAAAAAAAAAAAAAAAAAAAAAAAAAAAAAAAATTATTACAATCCCAAAAAGAAAAAAAAAAGAAAAAGAAAATAAAAATTATTACAATCCCAAATAAATAATTAAATTAATTATTACAAGCCCAAATTTGAATTTAAATGAGGCCCAAGTGGGTTAACTCATGGGTTAGGCTTACTTGTTTTTGGAGGGAAGCCCAAAAATAGGCTTTTAGTCCCCTTTTAGTTGCACAGCCCAGTTGGGCTTTAGGATCGTCCTAGCAGCTCACGTCCAAGCCCAGCAGCAACAGGTGGAGCAGAGCCCAGCAGCAGCAGCAACGGAGCCCAGCTGAAGCAGAAATTGCAAGCCCAGCAGAAGTTGAGGTTACTGAGCCCAGCTCAGTTGGTTCAAGCCCAGTTCAGAGGGTGCACAAGCCCAGCAGCAGCATCAGTTGGCAGCCCAGTTGGCTTGGCAGCAGGCCTGGCAGCAGCTTGGCAGCTTCAGTTGGCAGCAGTTGGCAGCAAGTTGGCAGCAAGTTGGATCAGAAGCAACAGCAGCAGCAGCAGCTAGGCAGCTTCAGTTGGCAGCAAGCTTGGCAGCAGCAACAGCAGCAGCAACAGCTTGGCAGCAGCAGCTTCTCAGCAGCTTCAGCAACACTTGCAGCAGCAGAGCAACACTTGCAGTTGCAGCAGCAGCTAGGCAGCTTCAGTTGGCAGCAGCAACAGCAACAGCATCAACTTGGCAGGGCCAACAACAGCAGCAGACTCTGAAAACTTCAAAAATATGGCAGCCAGCTCCCCGGCAGCGGCGCCAAAAACTTGTTGTTGTTCTAAAGATGCACACAATATACTTGCAAGTATACAAGGTCAAAATTTATAATAAAAGGGTGAGTAGGGGTTTGTCCACAGGGAGAGGAGCATATAAGAAGTTTTCCTAGGCTAATAAGAGTGGCAATGCACTATGGCAGTGAGCTAAAGGCAAACAAGGTTTCAGGCATACAAACAAGAATGCAAGGTAAAGCAATAGGGAAACAGGCTAAGAAAAGCAGCAAATAACCAAGGCTTGGCAGCCAAGGGCAGGGTGAGGATTATGCACTGACTTCAGTGCACAAAAGCTACAAGGTGCAAGAAAATAAAAAGCAAGAAAATTAACTGAAATACAAGCATACAGGACTGAAAAATAAAAGTGACTGAAAGGGGATTGGTGGGTAAGCCAAGGCTTATGATCCACCTTGTGTCCTAATCAAGTGACATGTTTCTAGGTTATGTTCATTCCTAAGCATACAACTAGAAATGGAAGAACACCAACTTGCTCACTAGTCTACCCCTAGCATTGGCTGTCTTTTGACAGTACATCCAATCACAGGCTCTATGAGCATTGGCATCTCTCATTTACACAATCAAAACATAGCAACAGGAAGTAACTATCCTAGCTCATTCACACTTGACAGTGCACAAGGCTTCACTGAGCCTTGGCCTGAGGCTGATTAGCTCATGCTAACCATGTTATGGCAACATACATACATTAACATGGATAATTCATACACAACTAGCAACATATCAGATAACTCAACACATAAGCAATTTGCAACTGTCAACTGAAAAACACTGAAATTTGAAGTTCATAACAATTTGTAGCAAATTCTCTACTGGCTAGTCCAGAGAGGTAAATAGTGTCCTTCTAATACTTCACACAACATCAATTTATACCCAATCACCCAATTAGGGTTTTCCCCAATTTTTCCCCAAAATCAGTGAAATTAGGTTTTTTTAATTCCCCAATTTTATGGCACAATTCCTCCCATGTGCGTCGACCCATTCTTCCTCTGACGCTCCTGCTCCATTCCCACGCGCCAATTGCTTCATCTATCAACCTAGTTCACCAAATCCAATCCTAACAGTGATGAGGATGGTGGAGTTGTTGAAATAGATAAATAGGTGATGGGGGGTGATGATAGTAGTGATGGGTTGTGGTTGTTGTGGAGAGTTGGTGGTTTGGTGGCTGTTTGGTGGCGGTGTGGTGGTGGCAGTGGAGGTGAAGAAGATGGTGGTACGGTTGCAGGGTAATGGTGGTTTGCAGCAGGGGGGGTGATGGAAGAGTGGCTCGATAGAATGGGAGAAGGGTGCGTTTGGGTGGGTGGTATAGGTTCGGTTGCTAGGGTGTTAGGCGGGCGTATCGAGTTTGATGTTCTGCGATGCTGAGTCACTGGATGCGAAGCTGGTAGGTAGATCGGACGGTGATGTGAAGTGAAGCTTGTAGCGACCGTCAGATTTTTTTGATACAACGAAGTTAACGGCTCTAGATGGGGTTAGGTGTTGTAGTGTAAGGCGGAGATATCAAACGTTGATGAACAGCAAGGGAGCGACCGTTGGATTCAACAACCATCTAATCTGAAGGCTTGGAATTTCAGCGCTGTGGTGCTTGGCAGAGACTTCAGATTTTGATGCTCTATGAAGGAGCGACCATCGGATGCTTCTGGGAACTGATCTGACGGCTGAGAACGGAGGCGCTTTTGTGTGTAGAAAATGGGGTTGTGCGCACCATTCTTCGCGGCTTCCTTGCGTAATTTCTCCCGGCTTTTCACTACTTTTCTGCTCTTTTCGCTCCGCGACTCATCCGAACTTTATTTATTACCTAAAAATGCAAAATTAATTAATAAAAATATTTATTCTTGAAAACAATGAAAATACAGAATATGGGGTAAAATGTAGAATTACTGCACAAAAGATGAGTTAAAATGCCAACAAAAAGGGATAAATATATACAATATGTGGCACTCATCAAGAGCCCTTAACCGGAACAGCAGAGAGCCAAGATTTCGATGTTGACTACTCATAGTGAAAGCCCCGATCAACAACTAGATAATTGTCACATCAAGACGTCAGTTCCCTTAAGGTGAGTAATCCAACCCTCACTTATTGTAGTGTTTTTTTAGACAGCCATTTAACGGCCAATTATGAGGCGGATAGCACACATTTCACTTAACAGATGTACCAGGTTAGCCTCCTGTTCAGTCGAGTTCTAGGTGGGTTAGGCCTACTTTTAGTCTCGCCCCTCTCCTTGCCAGTCGAGTCTCTTTGAGCCTTATAAGGTCGAGCTATTACATTCTGCTTTCAGTTATGGTTGTTACTGGTTGACCCCTGTGCCGAAGATTACGTGTCAGTGGTTCAAATCGTCTCTTTTAGGAATGACCATTCGGCCTGGGTTGACAAAAAAGAAACTGACAAATCTCAAGATTTACTTCCATAAACAATAGGGGCAGCATGCTTAGGAACATGCTATAAAGCAGACGCTACTAATATAACTCAAGAGACAAGCAAGAAAGACAACTCTGATCAATATGGAAACCAGGTTTGGCAAGACCCTGGGGAGCCTCTCACATAAAAAATTATTTAGAAAAACCCGTCGTCTCGAGGTATCACAGGTCAGTCAACGTCGAATTGACATAGAAAGTTCCTGTTCGGTCGAATCTCAAAATCCGATATGAGGATTTAAGCCCTAGCTCTATGCTTTCTATTTTGTTGTGAACTTGATCGGGTAGCCTGAGGTAAAATAGAGTAAAGGTGTTCTATATCAACGGTGCATACATAAGAATAAGCTTTGCCCTCCAACTAGCCTTTTATCCTATCTGAAAAGCAGTCTAACTACTTAGGGTCTGACCCCGAAAAAGTTAACCCTCCCCAAAAATTGTACTCGTATTTCAGAGCAGCATCCCGCTTATGTTTACGGCCTTACATTATGGTTTTTTGCAAGCTTCAGCCACTAATATAATATAAAGGAAGTGTCCAAGACAACTTAACTTATAAATAGCGTTTTGCATACTCTTTTCCTAGTAACTAGCCCTTCCAAGATCCCCAACTGATATCGAAGGACTCCCACCGCCGCTTACTCCCACTGCAAAGCCTGCCTTCTCTTCCTCTTCATCAACCAAAAAAAAGCGAGATAAGTTAAGGATCAAAATGAATCATTCGAAGCAAAGCATAGTGAAAAGCTGGGCTCGTTTCCTCTTATCTCAAAGATTCAGGAATTAAAAATACATCCTTATTAAATAAAGAAAGTGGGCTAACAGCCGAGAATCTTCTTCTCGAAGTTGCTAGGAAGAATGAGAAGCTACCTTAAGCTAAGTCGTTCTTGCTTCCTTCCTTTAAAAAGTCAGTAAAAAACCTTACTTGTCCCTTCCTTTTTGGAAAAAAAAAAATCCCGATGGGTTATATAAGAAAGGATTGGATGGCAGCTTTGTTCAATATTCCTTAGTGAAGGCAAAAAACCAAGACTTCAATGTTCCGGCACTTCAATCTAGAGACGGGATATCCTTAGACCCGAGCTTGGACGAGCCTTCAGTTTGCGTGGTTCATTCCTGAACAATAGCAAGGGGACTGGAAATCGACCGCTTCTTCCCGATTATGGGCGCATTTAAATTGATGGGTCATTATTCCATTCCAATGAACCGGTTCATCATGCTCATCCACATCAACTTCCTAATTGACATCTATGTTCTCATCAGCATGATCGACATGATACACATTATCCACTTGACGCCCTTCTTTCTCTTTCTCCCCTGCAGGGGGGTGCTGAAAGGCTGCTCTCCAATGAAAGGTCAAATCGGGACGCGCTGCTTCTTCATACGTAGGATGAGGATAACCCGATTTCATGAATTGACGGGTTGTGAGCAATAAACTAACGGAAGAAGAGCTTGTTATAATGACATTAACCCCGACACAGAAGGAATTGAGGGAAATAGATACACGAAGCACGAAATTCAATGATCCAGGGTGATGGACTTTTTTCCTTTTGTAAGTGAACGCTTTTCTTGACTGCGTTAGACGTACATTCAATTCGTCGCGGGGAAAGCTGCCTTATGTAGTTACCTGTTCTTTCATCGAGATTAGAGAATTACGGTATAGTAAGATCTAATATAATCTGGTTCGAGGAGCCTAGCCTTCTTTGCTATTAGTTTCAATATCTGCTGCTTTTGTGCCATCCTTCTAAGGGGGAAGGCAGAAACTTCCGGACAAATGCTTAATAAGACAATAAAAAAGGAAGAAGTAGAATCTTATTAACGATGAAAGGTGTGAACTTCATAGATGGGGCCATTCAGGAATGCAGGAGATTTAACACGCTTACGCCTCTTCGTGGGTAGTGGCTGCCGAAGATATTCAATCCGGTAACGGTGGTTCGCAAACAAGAATCTTGGACGGCCATCTTCAGTAGAGAAGATGGGCAAGGGGAGGTTGGTTAACGGCAGAAAGAATCAATATGTGCTTCCAAAATGGATTTTAATAATGTTTTTTCTTTTATCCTTATTCGGCGCTTGTTTTTGAGTTGGTGTAAAAGAGGGCTAAGCCTAAGAATTCCAAGAGTTCGCTTTTTCGTTTTAGCTTGGATACTTCAAGCCAAGATCAGCGGCGTGCTGTGTATGCTTTAGTCACAACGGTTCTCATGGCACTAGTATTCACCGGCTTTCAAGTAATGGAGTATTACCAAGCACCCTTTATGATCTCGGACAGTGTATATGGTTCTAACTTCTTCTTAGCAACTGGATCATATGGCTTTCATGTGATTATAGGGACTCTCTTCTCGATCGTCTGTGGTTTCCGCCAATATCTTGGTCATCTAACCAAGGAGCATCATGTTGGATTTGAAGCAGCTGCATGGTACTGGAATTTTGTAGACGTGGTTTGGTTATTCCCATTTGTCTCTATCTATTGTTGGGGAGGAATCTGAGTCTAAGTCATTGAGGGGCCAAGATGAGAACGTAAGGATGAGTTAAGGTGCCATTGCTGGAGTGATCTGGCTCATAATGATCCTGTGACCGTACCCAAAACCGACACAGGTGAACAAGTAGAGTATACTAGGGCGTTTGAGAGAACCATGTCGAAGGAACTCGGCAAAATGGCCCCGTAACTTCGGGAGAAGGGGTGCTCTCCTATGAATTAGGAAGGGTGTCACTAGAACGGACCACACAAAAAGGGGTAATCTATGCATAGTCATTCTAGGTCCACGCATGTTGAAGATAGTTAATTGCATTGATAGTTATCTTCGTTCTGAAATCAGTATTGATAATTACATTTCAGGCGATAGTTACAATTACAGCGACAATTACATGTATAGTTACATTTGTAATGAAAGTGTAAATAGTAGTGACAACGAGAGTTCCAGTATACGAATTAGCACAAATATAAGTGATTTCAATATGAGAAGAAGATATAATGATCTCGATATAAATAAAAAATACAGACATTTGTGGGTTCAATGCGAGAGTTGTTATGGGTTAAATTATAAGAAATTTTTTAAGTCAAAACTCAATGTTTGTGAACAATGCGGATATCATTTTAAAATGAGCAGTTCAGATAGAATCGAGCTTTCGGTTGATCCGGGCACTTGGGATCCTATGAATGAAGACATGGCTTCTATGGACCCCATTGAATTTCATTCAGAAGAGGAACCTTATAAAGATCTTATCGATTCTTATCAAAGAAAAACAGGGTTAACCGAGGCTATTCAAACAGGCATAGGTCAACTAAATGGTATTCCCATAGCTATTGGGGTTATGGATTTTCAGTTCATGGGGGCAGTATGGGATCCGTAGTAGGCGAGAAAATTGCCCGTTTGATCGAGCATGCGACTCGTAAAGCTCTACTTCTTATTATAGTTTGTGCTTCGGGAGGAGCACGCATGCAAGAAGGAAGTTTGAGCTTGATGCAAATGGCTAAAATATCTTCCGCTTCATGTAATTATCAATCAAATAAAAATTTATTCTATGTATCAATCCTTACATCTCCTACAACCGGTGGGGTGACTGCAAGTTTTGGTATGTTGGGAGATATCATTATTGCCGAGCCTAATGCCTACATTGCATTTGCGGGTAAAAGAGTAATTGAACAAACATTGAATAAGACAGTACCTGATGGTTCCCAGGCGGATGAGTATTTATTCCACAAGGGCTTATTGGATTCAATCGTACCACGTAATCCTTTAAAAAGTGTTCTGGGTGAGTTATTTCAGCTTCACGGTTTCTTTCCCTTAAATCAAAATTCAATCAAGTAGAGCATTCAATTCAGTTATTTTATTTACGGCAAAGAAGTTTTTTAGTTATTGGTAAAGAAAAAAAGAAGAGTTCGTTTTCATTACGGGCATAAGATCTATTTATATTGTAAAAAGAATCAGAAGTTTCGGATACTTACTTTTTCTTTTTTCCTCCAGATATGTATTTTATACCTATAATTGGTGTTATATTACTGATTAGTAATCAGGAAGTTTCGATCAACAGGATAAAAGAATAAATTCTTCTTTTGTTTTAGAAAATTTTTATGAAGACGGTACTACTTCGCTATCGGTCATCCAGGAGTATTTAGCCTTGCAAGGTGGTCCATACTGATTCACACGGGATTCCACGTACCCCATGCTACTCGGGACAGAGCATAAGCTAGTGATGCTTTCGGCTACTGGATTCTCACCATCTAGGGTGCAGCACTCCACCGCTTCGCCTAGCAGCACGACGCTTGTATTGCTCTCCCACAACCCCGTTTTCACGGTTTAGGCTGCTCCCATTTCGCTCGCCGCTACTATGGGAATCGCTTTTGCTTTATTTTCCTCTGGCTACTAAGATGTTTCAGTTCGCCAGGTTGTCTCTTGCCTGCCCATGGATTCAGCAACAATTCGAAAGGTTGACCTATTCGGGAATCTCCGAATCTATGCTTATTTTCAACTCCCCGAAGCATTTCGTCGCTTGATACTCCCTTCCTCGTCTCTGGGTGCCTAGGTATCCACCGTAAGCCTTTCCTCGTTTGAACCTCGCCGTTAACTTTAAGGCTATGCCATCCTAAGGTGCTGCTAAATGGAAGTATCTTATCAACGTCCATGAATGATAAATCATAGATCAAACTGCCGAATCGGAAAAATTGGGTGCTATCATATACCTTTGTATCCGCTAAGTTCACGAGATGGAGATAAGCGGACTCGAACCGCTGACATCCTCCACAGGGTAAACCACCGCCTCTCAGGCCTCCCCGATCGATTCTACCATAGAGGCCAACGATAGACAATAACTCCCCCCCGAACACAGCTTACAGGCCAAACAAGCACAAGGGCTTTCTTGCTGGAGCTTAGTACCTAAAGGTCCTTGCATACAGTTAGCTTTCCCCGTCCTCATAAAGCACATATATCTAGGGGATTCATAGTGAGATTCCGCTGGACTAGTAACTGGGCAGAGTACTCTCGAGCTTGGTTTAGCTGCTTCTACCAGGTTGATGCAATGTATTCCACCAGTTGACTGAAAACTTGATTATTGATATATCTATCGGTCCAACACATATTGAAATGGAAGCCAGTTCAACAGAAAGCCGGTCGCCACTCACACTTAGTTGGGCCGGTTGTGACATTGAGTAGGTCAGTCAACGTCGAATTGAAACTTCCTTTTATCTTTTGTATTCGGATAGCATTTCTGTTGGCTTCGTCGGGAGGCTATCCTAGTTTGAGAATTCTCCTCAAAAAGGAGAAGTTGCATTGGAATCGAGAAAGGTTAGTTCATAATTGCGTAAAAGGAGTCTATGTTACGTGGCGTTCAGTCGAGAAGTGAATGATTTAGAAGGAATAAGTAAGAAATTGAGACGACTCTTTCTTGAACTATTCCATAAACAGAAACTATCGAGTAATCGGAGATGAAAAAGAAGACCCGAAATTTTGTGAACAATGCAGAGTCGAGTTTGTTGATTCTCGGATACGAAGATATCAAATGGGATACATCAAACTGTCATTCCCAGTAACTCATGTGTGGTACTTGAAACGTCTTCCTAGTTATATCGCGAATCTTTTACATAAACCTCTTAAAGAATTAGAAGGCTTAGTATACTGCGATGTGTGATTTGATCAAAATTCTTATTTTACAGATTGGGACTAAGAAACTGTCATCCCATTCACTCCGATTGGGATTCCATTACTCTGACATGTCTCGTGGTAGGCGTAACATGAAGCTCAGAATTATGGATGTATTTAATACTCCAAAAAAGGGAATTGATCTATGGTCGATTCCGTAACAGAAAAATAGGAATTGCTAGTTGTACCTCGTGAAAAAGACTTCTTTCGTGGAATTAGCCATTCCATTTCTTTTAGAAAGAAATTATGTTATAGTAAGCAAATATGACATGGTTACAAGGGCCTATTCATCGCGTATAGGCTTTAAGGGCATCATGTCATAACCGTCGAGGTTAAATAGGGGCCTAAAAGATCGAATGGAATGATACATAGACAAGTAAATCCCTTATGAGTTCCAAGGTATTCTTTAAAAAGGGATTTGGCATTCGAAGGGAGGTAGACTACTCAATAATTTCACATTTCATTTCATTGAAATGTTGGTTGGTCCTGATTGGGAACTTGAGTAAGGAGTAGAACGTTGGGGGTTTTCTATAAAAAAATTTTAAACGAGAACCCCTTATTTGATGTAACTACTTGAGACGGATGAGAGGAAACCCTCGCGTCCGATTTTTAAGGGGGGAAATCCTATACTATAAAGGAACCTATCCAAATTTTTCTTTTGCTAGGACCGTAGCTAAAAAACCTACTTTCTTACGATTACGAGGTTCATTCGAATATGAAATCCAATCTTGGAAATACAATATCCCGCTTTTTTTTTACTATTCAAGGCTTCGATACATTTAGAAATAGAGAAATATCTAATGGTCATATCTTCATCAACGATCACAGGTCCGCTCGAGTTTTCCTTGTTCATTTCTATATCCTCAACTTCGGTATTTAGCACCTAATACGAAGATTTCATGGGGTTAGAGTCATGAAAGCTTGAAACCAAAAAGGGAACATGAAATACAGCGTACAAGCAATCCAACATTATCAAGATTCATCATTTTATGTTCAAGGCATGGGCAAATAGCGTAGAAGTCATGAAAACACGTTTTACAGTAACTACGTCTGAAGAAACTGTGCACTTCCCTGTACTAAAAGATGAACTGGGAGCAATCTACAATGAATCTTAGGGTGGGTCATATACCATTCTATTCACATGGATGTCCTATACAAAGTTTCAAAATGTCATGACAATCCGATGAACGAGCAAGGATATGTGACCAAAACATCAACTGATGCGCAATCTGAAAAAGTTCTGGAAGTCTCCTGGAAGTTTACTATTTCGCCTTTTTCAGGATCTAAACGCGCTCAAAACTTAAAAATATTTTTCATGAAAGCTTGGAAATTTTCCGGGCTTGAAGTTACACATGCAGATCATCAAAATCCGATTCCAGATGAAGATTATATGGCGTTTCTAATAAAAAGCTGGGTTCTGAATTTTCTGACGACGAAATTCGACTGAGTTTTCACATATTCACATGGGTTCTCATTCATTTATTCACAAGTCAACACTTTTATACTTCTATGAATAATATACAGGATATATACTTACTTGAGAAGTCTCCGAAGCGTCTAAGGGGTTGGAATTGTCCACATCAACGACGAGAGGAACATCACTTCCATCCAACACCGAATCTTGGGAATTACCTCCATTCCCAAAGGATGATTGAGTGCCAGAGTTCTTCGTCCCCATGATGATATCCTCCTGTACACGACCTTTACAATCAGTATTTTCATCTGTGAAACGCCACATTTGAACATGAGAAGAGATACTTACAGCTTCTTCATCACTCAAATCGGCGATCGACCGTTCAGTAGCAGAAAATTGAAGACCTCCAAGACTTGATGGAGAAACATTCTGCAACGAAATTAAAAACATTGGCTTCATGACTCTAATGTTAATAGCAATGAAAGTCACGGTAAGAAATATAGGTAACTCACCAAAGAACGAACCGGGGACTTCACGGTATTAGGTAACAGCTTATAAATTTTGTTCCTTCCTTCTCCGCCGTGAACAACTTCTTCAATATCCGAGAAATCTACACCAATTCGAGTTCGTACATTGCGACCGTCCTGTGGTGGAATTCAGTAATATAATCAAGATACAGTTCTCATGATTTCATGAAGATTATATAGAGAAACATACCTGGGAGTATCCTGGAGACGATTTTCGTTTATCACCAGAAAGATACTTCAATCTTGGACGACTGGAAATCAGCTCAGTTGAAGGAAGATCCTTCAATGGAGGTCTGGCAAATCTTACAAAGCCACGCAAACGCCAAGTTGCTGGCTCCAGAATTCTACATAACCTGGGGTTACATAGGCGAATCTATCAGAGCCAGGAAACCAGTAACTACTCCCTTCCACGAGAGTATGATCCAAGTGAACCCTGAGATGCTCAACCGATGGTTTCCTTCTTCGTACGGTTGGAACACACTGATCCATACTCATTTTTCGAACCGCCCTATCAATATTATACTCCTCCACTGAAAGCTCTCCAAACGTGGCTGATAGCAAATGTCCAGGGGTACAACTCAACATGAAAGACCTCTCGCCAGCACTCATATCCGCACCAGATGTCAAACTCATACTTTCTCCACTATTGAAAGTGATCGTCTGAGAAATATGATCGGGGACTGACACCCACGGACGGAAATTGAACTCGGGTTCTTCATCTAACACATCAATGAAGCGTGTTTTAGAGCGGGGCTTCTTTGTGGACCAACGCATGATTCTAGCATTATCTTTCTCAGGGAAAGTATGGCACGCATCAGTACTTGGTCCTTGCAGAACATTACATGGAATAGGCGCATAATTCTTGAAGTGTTCCCACATCCAAGCTTGAAGGAACATCGTGTTGGCATAACACTCAATCTTCATAGAGCCATTCAACACACTGGAGTCTATGATCAAGGAGTCCAAGTTGTAATACAAGGAGCCTAGGAACACACTGCCTATTGGAAGTTGCTCACCTTGAGCCATCTTAATAGCAAAGGGAATGACAAGAGGTTTCAACAAGTTTCCACCGTCCTCAAAACGTCCCTAGACAACCATAAACATAAGAAAGCAGCAATGGGTAACATACCGTCGATAGGTTTATCAGAAACCTCGTCTTTGGGACACCACTGCGTTAACCAGGAAGCATAACATCCTTTACTTCCAGCCTTGTTCGATTTCTCCATCGCAGCCGTCAAGACATGAGAAACGGCGGTCTCCTCGTCTGAAAGATCCCCAGGGAGATTGACTGTGATCGGAAGATGCATCAGAGCTGCCACGTCTTCCAAGGTAATGGTAAACTCTCCCCATCTACATATGAAAATATGCGAGGGAATGCACCAGCGAGCCAACAGAGCCACAATGCCGCTTGCGTCATGAAAAATGAACAACTCTCCGGAAGCTTGAACAGCTCTCGTCACCTGCGCCTGGTCAAGCATAGATCTCACATGAGGAAAACCCAACATATGCCTCGCCCATCCAACAAATTTCTCCAAAGGTCGTCGAGAAAGCTTAAACTCTATGATTGATGGGGCGAAGATCCCTCGTTCAAGGCAAAATCGAATCACTGTCTTAGGAGTCACCAATTTCTTCTGAGTAACAGTTCTGGGATTTATCAAAAGACGATACGCTGGAGACCTCAATTGAACAGCTCCTGGAATGTCTTCTTTGAAGAATGCATCATCTGTGTTCGGGATATTCTTAATCCCAGGGGTTTCGTCTTCATCTCCCCTAGAGCAGTTTCGAGTGTACATTCGAAAAATACACACTCAAAAAGACTCGAACGCTATAATTTAATTCGAGAGGTGTCTATTTGGATTGAAAACATGCTAATGATCAGGACATGTTGGTTTGTATACCCACATTATCTTGATATTTGAGCCAACTTTTGAAGCCTAGGCCTCATAATCACAAATTTTCTACTTAGAGCAGTTTCTAGCGTACATTCGAATAATACACACTCGAAAAGATTCGAACGCTATAATTTAGCTCAAAAGGTGTATATTTTTATTGGAAACATGCTAAAGATCAGGACATGTTGGTTTTATAGACCCACATGATCTTAATATTTTATTCAAATTTTTAAGTCTAGGCTTCATAAACAAGATTTGTCTACTTAGAGCAGTTTCGAGTGTATATTCGAAAAATACACACTCGAAAAGACTCGAACGCTATAATTTAATTCAAGAGGTGTCTATTTGGATTGAAAACATGATAATGATCAGGACATGTTGGTCTGTAGACCCACATGATTTTGATATTTTAGCCAAGTTTTAAAGGCTAGGCCTCATAAACAAGATTTTTCTACTTAGAGAAGTTTCGAGTGTACATTCGAAAAATACACACTCGAAAAGACTTGAACGCTATAATTTAGCTCAAGAGGTGTCTATTTTGATTGGAAACATGCTAATGATCAGGACATGTTGGTCTACAGACCTACATGATCTTGATATTTTAGCCAAATTTTTAAGTCTAGGCCTCATAAACAAGATTTTTCAACTTAGAGCAGTTTCGAGTGTACATTCGAAAAATACACACTCGAAAAGACTCGAACGCTATAATTTAGCTCAAGAGGTGTCTATTTTGATTGAAAACATGCTAATTATCAGGACATGTTGGTTTTATAGACCCACATGATCTTAATATTTTATTCAAAATTTTAAGTCTAGGCTTCATAAACAAGATTTGTCTACTTAGAGCAGTTTCGAGTGTACATTCGAAAAATACACACTCGAAAAGACTCGAACGCTATAATTTAATTCAAGAGGTGTCTATTTGGATTGAAAACATGCTAATGATCAGGACATGTTGGTCTGTAGACCCACATGATTTTGATATTTTATCCAAGTTTTAAAGGCTAGGCCTCATAAACAAGATTTTTCTACTTAGAGAAGTTTCGAGTGTACATTCGAAAAATACACACTCGAAAAGACTTGAACGCTATAATTTAGCTCAAGAGGTGTCTATTTTGATTGGAAACATGCTAATGATCAGGACATGTTGGTCTACAGATCTACATGATCTTGATATTTTAGCCAAATTTTGAAGTCTAGGCCTCATAAACAAGATTTGTCTAGTTAGAGCAGTTTCGAGTGTACATTCGAAAAATACACTCTCGAAAAGACTCGAACGCTATAATTTAATTCAACAGGTGTCTATTTTGATTGAAAACATGCTAATGATCAGGACATGTTGGTCTATAGACCCACATGATCTTGATATTTTAGCCAAGTTTTAAAGGCTAGCCCTCATAAACAAGATTTTTCCACTTAGAGAAGTTTCCAGTGTACATTCGAAAAATACACACTCGAAATGACTCGAACGCTATAATTTATCTCAAGAGGTGTTATTTTGATTGGAAATATGCTAATGATTAGGACATGTTGGTCTATAGACCCACATAATCTTGATACTTTAGACAAGCTTTGAAACCTAGCCTCATAATCACAAATTTTCTACTTAGAGCAGTTTCCAGCATACATTCGAATAATACACACTCGAAAAGACTCGAACGGTATAATTTAGCTCAACAAGTGTCTATTTTTATTGGAAACATCCTAAAGATCAGGATATGATGGTATATAGACCCACATGATCTTAATATTTTATTCAAATTTTGAACTCTAGGCCTCATAAACAAGATTTGTCTACTTAGAGCAGTTTCGAGTGTACATTCAAAAAATACACACTCGAAAAGACTTGAACGCTATAATTTAATTCAACAGGTGTCTATTTGGATTGAAAACATGATAATGATCAGGACATGTTGGTCTGTAGACCCACATGATCTTTATATTTTAGCCAAGTTTTGAAGCCTAGGCCTCAGAATCACAAATTTTCTACTTAGAGTAGTTTCGAGCATACATTCGAATAATACACACTCGAAAAGTCTCGAACGCTATAATTTAGCTCAAGAGGTGTCTATTTTTATTGGAAACATGCTAATGATAAAGACATGTTGTCCTATAGACCCACATGATCTTGATATTTTAGCCAAATGTTGAAGTCTAAGCCTCATAAACAAGATTTGTCTACTTAGAGCAGTTTCGAGTGTACATTCGAATAATACACACTCGAAAAGACTCGAACGCTATAATTTAGCTCAACAGGTGTCTATTTTTATTGGAAACATGCTAAAGATCGGGACATGTTGGTCTATAGACCCACATGATCTTGATATTTTAGCCAAATTTTTAAGTCTAGGCCTCATAAACAAGATTTTTCAACTTAGAGCAGTTTCGAGTGTACATTCGAAAAATACACACTCGAAAAGACTCGAACGCTATAATTTAGCTCAAGAGGTGTCTATTTTGATTGAAAACATGCTAATTATCAAGACATGTTGGTATATTGACCCACATGATCTTAATATTTTATCCAAAATTTGAAGTATAGGCCTCATAAACAAGATTTGTCTACTTAGAGCAGTTTCGAGTGTACATTCGAAAAATACACACTCGAAAAGACTCGAACGCTACAATTTAATTCAATATGTGTCTATTTTAATTGAAAACATGCTAATGATCAGGACATGTTGGTCTATAAACCCACATGATCTTGATATATTAGCCAAGTTTTAAAGGCTAGCCCTCATAAACAATATTTTTCCACTTAGAGAAGTTTCGAGTGTACATTCGAAAAATACACACTAGAAAAGACTCGAACGCTATAATTTATCTCAAGAGGTGTCTATTTTGATTGGAAACATGCTAATGATCAGGATATGTTGGTCTATAGACCCACATGATCTTGATATTTTATCCAAGTTTTGAACCCTAGGCCTCATAAACCAGATTTGTCTACTTATAGCAGTTTCGAGTGTACGTTCGAAAAAAACACACTCGAAAAGACTCGAACGCTATAATTTAGCTCAAGAGATATCTATTTTGATTGAAAACATGTTAATTATCAGGACATGTGGGTATATTGACCCACATGATCTTAATATTTTATCCAAATTTTGAAGTCTAGGCCTCATAAACAAGATTTGTCGACTTAGAGGAGTTTCGAGTGTACATTCGAAAAACACACACTCGAAAAGACTCGAACGCTACAATTTAAATCAAGAGGTGTCTATTTTGATTGAAAACATGCTAATGATCAGGACATGTTGGTCTATAGACCCACATGATCTTGATATTTTAGCCAAGTTTTAAAGGCTTGCCCTCATAAACAAGATTTTTCCACTTAGAGAAGTTTCGAGTGTACATTCGAAAAATACACATTCGAAAAGACTCGAACGCTATAATTTATCTCAAGAGATTTATATTTTGATTGGAAACATGCTAATGATCAAGACATGTTGGTATATAGACCCACATGATCTTGATATTTTAGCCAAGTTTTGAACCCTAGGCCTCATAAACCAGATTTGTCTTCTTAGAACAGTTTCGAGTTTACGTTCGAAAAATACACACTCGAAAAGACTCGAACGCTATAATTTAGCTCAAGAGGTGTCTATTTTGATTGAAAACATGCTAATTATCAGGACATGTTGGTCTATAGACCCACAAGATCTTGATATTTTAGCCAAATTTTGAAGTCTAGGCCTCATAAAAAAGATTTTTCTACTTAGAGCATTTTCGAGTGTACATTCGAAAAATACATACTCGAAAAGACTCGAACGCTATAATTTAGCTCAGGAGGTGCCTATTCTGATTGGAAACATGTTAATGATCATGACATGTTTGTCTCTAGACCCACATGATCTTAATATGTTAGCCAAGTTTTGAAGGCTAGGCCTCATAAATACGAATTTTCTACTTAGAGCAGTTTCGAGTGTACATTCGAATAATACACACTCGAAAAGACTCGAACGCTAAAGTTTAGCTCAAGAGGTATCTATTTTGATTGGAAACATGCTAATGATCAAGACATGTCGGTATATAGACCCACATGATCTTGATATTTTAGCCAAGTTTTGAACCCTAGGCCTCATAAACCAGATTTGTCTACTTAGAACAGTTTCGAGTTTACGTTCGAAAAATACACACTCGAAAAGACTCGAACGCTATAATTTAGCTCAAGAGGTGTCTATTTTGATTGAAAACATGCTAATTATCAGGACATGTTGGTCTATAGACCCACAAGATCTTGATATTTTAGCCAAATTTTGAATTCTAGGCCTCATAAAAAAGATTTTTCTACTTAGAGCATTTTCGAGTGTACATTCGAAAAATACATACTCGAAAAGACTCGAACGCTATAATTTAGCTCAGGAGGTGCCTATTCTGATTGGAAACATGTTAATGATCATGACATGTTTGTCTCTAGACCCACATGATCTTAATATGTTAGCCAAGTTTTGAAGGCTAGGCCTCATAAATACGAATTTTCTACTTAGAGCAGTTTCGAGTGTACATTCGAATAATACACACTCGAAAAGACTCGAACGCTAAAGTTTAGCTCAAGAGGTATCTATTTTGATTGGAAACATGCTAATAATCAGGATATGTTGTTCTATAGACCCACACGATCTAGATATTTCAGCCAAATTTTGAAGTCTAGGCCTCATAAACAAGGTTTGCCTACTTAGAGCAGTTTCGAGTCGAACGCTATAATTTAGCTCAAGATGTGTCTATTTTGATTGAAAATATGCTAATGATCAGGACATGTTGGTCTATAGACCCCCATGATTTTGATATTTTATCCAAGTTTTAAATGATAGGCCTCATAAACAAGATTTGTTTACTTAGAGCAGTTTCGAGTGTATATTCGAAAAATACACACTCGAAAAGACTCGAACGCTATAATTTAGCTCAAGAGTTGTCTATGTTGATTGAAAACAAGCTAATTATCAGGATATGTTGGTCTATAAACCCACATGATCTTGATATTTTAGCCAAGTTTTGAAGCCTAGGCCTCATAAACACGAATTTTCTACTTAGAGCAATTTCGAGCGTACATTCGAATAATACACATTCGAAAAGACTCGAATGCTATAATTTAGCTCAACAGGTGTCTATTTTTATTGGAAACATGCTAAAGATCAGGACATGTTGGTCTATATACCCACATGATCTTGATATTTTAGCCAAGTTTTGAATCCTAGGCCTCATAAACAAGATTTGTCTACTTGGAGCAGTTTCGAGTGTACATTCGAAAAATACACACTCGAAAAGACTCGAAAGCTATAATTTAGCTCAAGAGGTGTCTATTTTTATTGGAAACATGCTAATGATAAGGACATGTTGGTATATAGACCCACATGATCTTAATATTTTATCCAAATTATGAAGTCTAGACCTCATAAACAAGATTTGTCTACTTAGAGCAGTTTCGAGTGTACATTCGAAAAATACACACTCGAAAAGAATCGAATGCTATAATTTATCTCAAGAGGTGTCTATTTTGATTGAAAACATGCTAATGATAAATACATGTTGGTCTATATACCCACATGATCTTGATATGTTAGCCAAGTTTTGAAGGCTAGGCCTCATAAACACGAATTTTATTCTTAGAGCAGTTTTGAGTGTAAATTCGAATAATAAACACTCGAAAGCTATAATTTAGCTCAAGAGGTGTCTATTTTTATTATAAAAATGCTAATGATCAGGACATGTTGGTCTATAAACCCATATGAGCTTGATATTTCATCCAAATTTCGAAGTCTAGGCCTTATAAACAAGATTATTCTTATTAGAGCAGTTTCGAGTGTACATTCGAAAAATACACACTCGAAAAGACTCGAACGCTATAATTTAGCTCAAGAGGTGTCTATTTTGATTGAAAACATGCTAATTATCAGGACATGTTGGTCTATAGACCCACATGATCTTGATATTTTAGCCAAATTTTGAAGTCTAGGCCTCAAAAACAAGATTTTTCTACTTAGAGCAGTTTCGAGTGTACATTCGAAAAATACACACTCGAAAAGACTCGAACGCTATAATTTAGCTCAAGAGGTGTCTATTTTGATTGGAAACTTGCTAATGATCAAGACATGTTGGCCTATAGACCCACATGATCTCTATATTTTAGCCAAATTTTGAAGTCTAGGCCTCATAAACAAGATTTGTCTACTTAGAGCAGTTTCGAGTGTACATTCGCAAAATACACACTCGAAAAGACTCGAACGCTTTAATTTAACTCAAGAGGTATCTATTTTGATCGAAAACATGCTAATTATCAGGACATGTTGCACTATGTAATTCCTTATAAATAGTCGACCAGTTGTAAAACTAAGGGAGAGATCTTTTGAGAGGTAAGACACA
This sequence comes from Papaver somniferum, assembly GCF_003573695.1. NCBI lineage: Eukaryota > Viridiplantae > Streptophyta > Magnoliopsida > Ranunculales > Papaveraceae > Papaver > Papaver somniferum. The sequence continues at coordinate 125,378,523 of NC_039368.1, read as the reverse complement.
AGTAAATAGGGGAGAGAAAGTTTAGAAGAGAAAAGAGAATAATTCCTGTGTTTTTCCCTTCTTGAAAAAGAGATTATTCAATAAAAATTAAGATTGATAGTAAAAAATGTATTGAGGATCATGAATTCTGAGGAGGGGTGTAGTGTGGGAGTTCCTGCAACTACAAACGATATCTAGTGAAGTGTCTAGAATTTTCCTTTCAAGGTACGTATAAATACAACTTTCGTCGGATATTTCACCATATTAAAGATATTATTTGCACTTAAACATATAAACATTTACTTTCCTACTGAAAAGGAGTCTTTTCTGCTTCTGAATTGGTATGGATGACTAAATAACGATATCTAGTGAAGTGTCTAGAATTTTCCTTATAAGGTACGTATAAATACAACTTCCGTCAGATATTTCACAATATTAAAGACATTATTTGAACTTAAACATATAAACAGTTACTTTTCTACTGAAAGGGACTCTTTTTTGCTTCCGAATTGGTATGGATCACTGGATAACAGTATCTAGTGAAGTGTCTAGCATTTTCCTTTGAAGGTACTATAAATATAATTTGCGTCAGATATTTCACAATATTAAAGACATTATTTGAACTTAAACGTATAAACAGTTTCTTTTCTACTGAAAGGGACTCTTTTCAGCTTCCGAATTGGTATGGATCACTGGATAACAGTATCTAGTGAAGTGTCTAGAATTTTCCTTTGAAGGTACGTATAAATACAATTTCCGTCAGATATTTCACAATATTAAAGACATTATTTGAACTGAAACATATAAACAGTTACTTTTCTACTGAAATGGACTCTTTTCTGCTTCCGAATTGGTATGGATCACTGGATAACAGTATCTAGTGTAGTGTCTAGAATTTTTTTTGAAGGCACGTATAAATAAAACTTACATCGGATATTTCACAAAACTAAAGATATTATTTGATATCAAACATTCAAACAGTGACTTTTCTACTGAAAGGGACTCTTTTCTGCTTCCGAATTGGTATGGACCACTGGATAATGATATCTAGAGAAGTGTCTAGTATTTTGATCATAACTACTTCATTTGAACTCTGAATGACCTCATTCTTTTTCCTTTGGTTTCCTACTCTAATTCTTAACCAAATAGAAGGCAGAATTTACACATTTGATTATGCTTCACTTGGATTTTGATTCATTTATCTATTACTAGATCAATCATTTTTCGATTCTAGCACTTCTTTAGATTATTCAACCTAACTAACACAAATAAAAGAAAACAAGACTAGTGCAACACTCAAGCATACTGAATTGACACTAAAGCTCTATAAGTCATGCACTTATCAATTTTGTAAATTTATTAGGATTATTTGCACACAAACATTTAATCAGTTACTTTTTTTACTAAAGAGGAGTCTTTCTTGCTTCTGAATTGGTATGGATCACCGAATAACGATTTCTAGTGAAGTGTCTAGAATTTTCCTTTAAAGGTACGTATAAATACAACTTCCGTCGGATATTTCACCATATTAAAGATATTATTTGCACTTAAACATATAAAAATTTACTTTTCTATTGAAAAGGAGTCTAATCTGCTTCTGAATTGGAATGGATGACTGGATAACGATATCTAGTGAAGTGTCTAGAATTTTCCTTATAAGGTATGTATAAATAGAACTTCCGTAAGATATTTCACAATATTAAAGACATTATTTGAACTTAAACATATAAACAGTTACTTTTCTACTGAAAGGGACTCTTTTCTGCTTCCGAATTGGTGTGGATGACTGGATAACGGTATCTAGTGAAGTCTCTAGCATTTTCCTTTGAAGTACGTATAAATAAAATTTGCGTCAGATATTTCACAATATTAAAGACATTATTTGAACTTAAACATATGAACAATTACTTTTCTACTGAAAGGGACTCTGTTTTGTTTCCGAATTGGTATGGATCACTGGATAACAATATCTAGTGAAGTGTATAGAATTTTCCTTTGAAGGTACGTATAAATACAATTTCCGTCAGATATTTCACAATATTAAAGATATTATTTGAACTGAAACATATAAACAGTTACTTTTCTACTGAAATGGACTCTTTTTTGCTTCCGAATTGGTATGGATTACTGGATAACGGTATCTAGTGTAGTGTCTAGAATTTTTTTTGAAGGCACGTATAAATAAAACTTACATCGGATATTTCACAAAATTAAAGATATTATTTGATATCAAACATTTAAACAGTTACTTTTCTACTGAAAGGGAGTCTTTTCTGCTTCCGAATTGGTATGGACCACCGGATAATGATATCTAGAGAAGTGTCTAGTATTTTGATCATAACTACTTCATTTGAACTCCGAATGACCTCATTCTTTTTCCTTTGGTTTCCTACTCTAATTCTTAACCAAATAGAAGGAATAATTTAGAGATTTAATTATTTTTCACTTGGATTTTGATTCATTTATCTATTACTAGATCAATCATTTTTCGATTCTAGCACTTCTTTAGATTATTCAACCTAACCAACACAAATAAAAGAAAACAAGACTAGTGCAACACTGAAGCATACTGAATTGACACTAAAGCTCTATAAGTCATGCACTTATCAATTTTGTAAATTTATTAGGATTATTTGCACACAAACATTTAATCAGTTACTTTTTTTACTAAAGAGGAGTCTTTCTTGCTTCTGAATTGGTATGGATCACCGAATAACGATTTCTAGTGAAGTGTCTAGAATTTTCCTTTAAAGGTACGTATAAATACAACTTCCGTCGGATATTTCACCATATTAAAGATATTATTTGCACTTAAACATATAAAAATTTACTTTTCTATTGAAAAGGAGTCTAATCTGCTTCTGAATTGGAATGGATGACTGGATAACGATATCTAGTGAAGTGTCTAGAATTTTCCTTATAAGGTATGTATAAATAGAACTTCCGTAAGATATTTCACAATATTAAAGACATTATTTGAACTTAAACATATAAACAGTTACTTTTCTACTGAAAGGGACTCTTTTCTGCTTCCGAATTGGTGTGGATGACTGGATAACGGTATCTAGTGAAGTCTCTAGCATTTTCCTTTGAAGTACGTATAAATACAATTTGCGTCAGATATTTCACAATATTAAAGACATTATTTGAACTTAAACATATGAACAATTATTTTTTTACTGAAAGGGACTCTGTTTTGTTTCCGAATTGGTATGGATCACTGGATAACAATATCTAGTGAAGTGTATAGAATTTTCCTTTGAAGGTACGTATAAATACAATTTCCGTCAGATATTTCACAATATTAAAGACATTATTTGAACTGAAACATATAAACAGTTACTTTTCTACTGAAATGGACTCTTTTTTGCTTCCGAATTGGTATGGATTACTGGATAACGATATCTAGTGTAGTGTCTAGAATTTTTTTTGAAGGCACGTATAAATAAAACTTACATCGGATATTTCACAAAACTAAAGATATTATTTGATATCAAACATTCAAACAGTGACTTTTCTACTGAAAGGGACTCTTTTCTGCTTCCGAATTGGTATGGACCACTGGATAATGATATCTAGAGAAGTGTATAGAATTTTCCTTTGAAGGCACGTATAAATACAATTTCCGTCAGATATTTCACAATATTAAAGACATTATTTGAACTGAAACATATAAATAGTTACTTTTCTACTGAAATGGACTCTTTTCTGCTTCCGAATTGGTATGGATCACTGGATAACAGTATCTAGTGAAGTGTCTAGAATTTTCCTTTGAAGGTATGTATAAATAAAACTTCCATCGGATATTTCACAATACTAAAGATATTATTTGAAATCAAACATTTAAACAGTTACTTTTCTCCTGAAAGGGAGTCTTTTCTGCTTCCGAATTGGTATGGACCACTGGATAATGATATCTAGAGAAGTGTCTAGTATTTTGATCATATCTACTACATTTGAACTCCGAATGACCTCATTCTTTTTCCTTTGGTTTCCTACTCTAATTCTTAACCAAATAGAAGACAGAATTAACAGATTTAATTATTTTTCACTTGGATTTTGATTCATTTATCTATTACTAGATCAATCATTTTTCGATTCTAGCACTTCTTTAGATTATTCAACCTAACCAACACAAATAAAAGAAAACAAGACTAGTGCAACACTGAAGCATACTGAATTGACACTAAAGCTCTATAAGTCATGCACTTATAAATTTTGTAAATTTATTAGGATTATTTTCACACAAACATTTAATCAGTTACTTTTATTTACTAAAGAGGAGTCTTTCTTGCTTCTGAGTTGGTATGGATCACCGAATAACGATATCTAGTGAAGTGTCTAGAATTTTCATTTGAAGGTACGTATAAATACAACTTCCGTCGGATATTTCACCATATTAAAGATATTATTTGCACTTAAACATATGAAAATTTACTTTTATATTGAAAAGGAGTCTAATCTGCTTCTGAATTGGTATGGATGACTGGATAACGATATCTAGTGAAGTGTCTAGAATTTTCCTTGTAAGGTATGTATAAATACAACTTCCGTCAGATATTTCACAATATTAAAGACATTATTTGAACTTAAACATATAAACAGTTACTTTTTTTACTGAAAGGGACTCTTTTCTGCTTCCGAATTGGTATGGATCACTGGATAACGATATCTAGTGAAGTATCTAGCATTTTCCTTTGAAGGTACGTATAAATACAATTTGCGTCAGATATTTCACAATATTAAAGACATTATTTGAACTTAAACATATAAACAATTACTTTTCTACTGAAAGGGACTCTGTTTTGTTTCCGAATTGGTATGGATCACTGGATAACAATATCTAGTGAAGTGTATAGAATTTTCCTTTGAAGGTACGTATAAATACAATTTCCGTCAGATATTTCACAATATTAAAGACATTATTTGAACTGAAACATATAAACAGTTACTTTTCTACTGAAATGGACTCTTTTCTGCTTCCGAATTGGTATGGATCACTGGATAACAGTATCTAGTGTAGTGTCTAGAATTTTTTTTGAAGGCACGTATAAATAAAACTTACATCGGATATTTCACAAAACTAAAGATATTATTTGATATCAAACATTCAAACAGTGACTTTTCTACTGAAAGGGACTCTTTTCTGCTTCCGAATTGGTATGGACCACTGGATAATGATATCTAGAGAAGTGTCTAGTATTTTGATCATAACTACTTCATTTGAACTCTGAATGACCTCATTCTTTTTCCTTTGGTTTCCTACTCTAATTCTTAACCAAATAGAAGGCAGAATTTACACATTTGATTATGCTTCACTTAGATTTTGATTCATTTATCTATTACTAGATCAATCGTTTTTCGATTCTAGCACTTCTTTAGATTATTCAACCTAACTAACACAAATAAAAGAAAACAAGACTAGTGCAACACTGAAGCATACTGAATTGACACTAAAGCTCTATAAGTCATGCACTTATCAATTTTGTAAATTTATTAGGATTATTTGCACACAAACATTTAATCAGTTACTTTTTTTTACTAAAGAGGAGTCTTTCTTGCTTCTGAATTGGTATGGATCACCGAATAACGATTTCTAGTGAAGTGTCTAGAATTTTCCTTTAAAGGTACGTATGAATACAACTTCCGTCGGATATTTCACCATATTAAAGATATTATTTGCACTTAAACATATAAAAATTTACTTTCTATTGAAAAGGAGTCCAATCTGCTTCTGAATTGGAATGGATGACTGGATAACGATATCTAGTGAAGTGTCTAGAATTTTCCTTATAAGGTATGTATAAATAGAACTTCCGTAAGATATTTCACAATATTAAAGACATTATTTGAACTTAAACATATAAACAGTTACTTTTCTACTGAAAGGGACTCTTTTCTGCTTCCGAATTGGTGTGGATGACTGGATAACGGTATCTAGTGAAGTCTCTAGCATTTTCCTTTGAAGTACGTATAAATACAATTTGCGTCAGATATTTCACAATATTAAAGACATTATTTGAACTTAAACATATAAACAATTACTTTTCTACTGAAAGGGACTCTGTTTTGTTTCCGAATTGGTATGGATCACTGGATAACAATATCTAGTGAAGTGTATAGAATTTTCCTTTGAAGGTACGTATAAATACAATTTCCGTCAGATATTTCACAATATTAAAGACATTATTTGAACTGAAACATATAAACAGTTACTTTTCTACTGAAATGAACTCTTTTCTGCTTCCGAATTGGTATGGATCACTGGATAACAGTATCTAGTGTAGTGTCTAGAATTTTTTTTGAAGGCACGTATAAATAAAACTTACATCGGATATTTCACAAAACTAAAGATATTATTTGATATCAAACATTCAAACAGTGACTTTTCTACTGAAAGGGACTCTTTTCTGCTTCCGAATTGGTATGGACCACTGGATAATGATATCTAGAGAAGTGTCTAGTATTTTGATCATAACTACTTCATTTGAACTCTGAATGACCTCATTCTTTTTCCTTTGGTTTCCTACTCTAATTCTTAACCAAATAGAAGGCAGAATTTACACATTTGATTATGCTTCACTTGGATTTTGATTCATTTATCTATTACTAGATCAATCATTTTTCGATTCTAGCACTTCTTTAGATTATTCAACCTAACTAACACAAATAAAAGAAAACAAGACTAGTGCAACACTGAAGCATACTGAATTGACACTAAAGCTCTATAAGTCATGCACTTATCAATTTTGTAAATTTATTAGGATTATTTGCACACAAACATTTAATCAGTTACTTTTTTTACTAACGAGGAGTCTTTCTTGCTTCTGAATTGGTATGGATCACCGAATAACGATTTCTAGTGAAGTGTCTAGAATTTTCCTTTAAAGGTACGTATAAATACAACTTCCGTCGGATATTTCACCATATTAAAGATATTATTTGCACTTAAACATATAAAAATTTACTTTTCTATTGAAAAGGAGTCTAATCTGCTTCTGAATTGGAATGGATGACTGGATAACGATATCTAGTGAAGTGTCTAGAATTTTCCTTATAAGGTATGTATAAATAGAACTTCCGTAAGATATTTCACAATATTAAAGACATTATTTGAACTTAAACATATAAACAGTTACTTTTCTACTGAAAGGGACTCTTTTCTGCTTCCGAATTGGTGTGGATGACTGGATAACGGTATCTAGTGAAGTCTCTAGCATTTTCCTTTGAAGTACGTATAAATACAATTTGCGTCAGATATTTCACAATATTAAAGACATTATTTGAACTTAAAAATATGAACAATTACTTTTCTACTGAAAGGGACTCTGTTTTGTTTCCGAATTGGTATGGATCACTGGATAACAATATCTAGTGAAGTGTATAGAATTTTCCTTTGAAGGTACGTATAAATACAATTTCCGTCAGATATTTCACAATATTAAAGACATTATTTGAACTGAAACATATAAATAGTTACTTTTCTACTGAAATGGACTCTTTTCTGCTTCCGAATTGGTATGGATCACTGGATAACAGTATCTAGTGAAGTGTCTAGAATTTTCCTTTGAAGGTATGTATAAATAAAACTTCCATCGGAAATTTCACAATACTAAAGATATTATTTGAAATCAAACATTTAAACAGTTACTTTTCTCCTGAAAGGGAGTCTTTTCTGCTTCCGAATTGGTATGGACCACTGGATAATGATATCTAGAGAAGTGTCTAGTATTTTGATCATATCTACTTCATTTGAAGTCCGAATGACCTCATTCTTTTTCCTTTGGTTTCCTACTCTAATTCTTAACCAAATAGAAGACAGAATTTACAAATTTAATTATTTTTCACTTGGATTTTGATTCATTTATCTATTACTAGATCAATCATTTTTCGATTCTAGCACTTCTTTAGATTATTCAACCTAACCAACACAAATAAAAAAAAACAAGACTAGTGCAACACTGAAGCATACTGAATTGACACTAAAGCTCTATAAGTCATGCACTTATAAATTTTGTAAATTTATTAGGATTATTTGCACACAAACATTTAATCAGTTACTTTTTTTTACCAAAGAGGAGTCTTTCTTGCTTCTGAATTGGTATGGATCACCGAATAACGATATCTAGTGAAGTGTCTAGAATTTTCCTTTGAAGGTACGTATAAATACAACTTCCGTCGGATATTTCACCATATTAAAGATATTATTTGCACTTAAACATATAAACATTTACTTTTCTACTGAAAAGGACTCTTTTCTGCTTCTGAATTGATATGGATGACTGGATAAGGATATCTAGTGAAGTGTCTAGAATTTTACTTATAAGGTACGTATAAATACAACTTCCGTCATATATTTCACAATATTAAAGACATTATTTGAACTGAAACATATAAACAGTTACTTTTCTACTGAAAGGGACTCTTTTCTGCTTCCGAATTGGTATGGATCACTGGATAACAATATCTAGTGAAGTGTCTAGCATTTTCCTTTGAAGGTACGTATAAATACAATTTGCGTCACATATTTCAGAATATTAAAGATATTATTTGAACTTAAACGTATAAACAGTTTCTTTTCTACTGAAAGGGACTCTTTTCTGCTTCCGAATTGGTATGGATCACCGGATAACAGTATCTAGTGAAGTGTCTAGAATTTTCCTTTGAAGGTACGTATAAATACAATTTCCGTCAGATATTTCACAATATTAAAGACATTATTTGAACTGAAACATATAAACAGTTACTTTTCTACTGAAATGGACTCTTTTCTGCTTCCGAATTGGTATGGATCACTGGATAACAGTATCTAGTGAAGTGTCTAGAATTTTCCTTTGAAGGTACGTATAAATACAATTTGCGTCATATATTTCAGAATATTAAAGATATTATTTGAACCGAAACATATAAACAGTTTCTTTTCTACTGAAATGGACTCTTTTCTGCTTCCGAATTGGTATGGATCACCGGATAACAGTATCTAGTGAAGTGTCTAGAATTTTCCTTTGAAGGTATGTATAAATTAAACTTCCATCGGATATTTCACAATACTAAAGGTATTATTTGAAATCAAACATTTAAACAGTTACTTTTTTACTGAAAGGGAGTCTTTTCTGCTTCCGAATTAGTATGGACCACTGGATAATGATATCTAGAGAAGTGTCTAGTATTTTGATCATATCTACTTCATTTGAACTCCGAATGACCTCATTCTTTTTCCTTTGGTTTCCTACTCTAATTATTAACCAAATAGAAGACAGAATTTACAGATTTAATTATTTTTCACTTGGATTTTGATTCATTTATCTATTACTAGATCAATCATTTTTCGATTCTAGCACTTCTTTAGATTATTCAACCTAACCAACAGAAATAAAAGAAAACAAGACTAGTGCAACACTGAAGCATACTGAATTGACACTAAAGCTCTATAAGTCATGCACTTATAAATTTTGTAAATTTATTAGGATTATTTGCACACAAACATTTAATCAGTTACTTTTTTTTACTAAAGAGGAGTCTTTCTTGCTTCTGAGTTGGTATGGATCACCGAATAACGATATCTAGTGAAGTGTCTAGAATTTTCCTTTGAAGGTACGTATAAGTACAACTTCCGTCGGATATTTCACCATATTAAAGATATTATTTGCACTTAAACATATAAACATTTACTTTTCTACTGAAAAGGACTCTTTTCTGCTTCTGAATTGGTATGGATGACTGGATAACGATATCTAGTGAAGTGTCTAGAATTTTACTTATAAGGTACGTATAAATACAACTTCCGTCAGATATTTCACAATATTAAAGACATTATTTGAACTGAAACATATAAACAGTTACTTTTCTACTGAAATGGACTCTTTTCTGCTTCCGAATTGGTATGGATCACTGGATAACAATATCTAGTGAGGTGTCTAGCATTTTCCTTTGAAGGTACGTATAAATACAATTTGCGTCATATATTTCAGAATATTAAAGATATTATTTGAACTTAAACGTATAAACAGTTTCTTTTCTACTGAAAGGGACTCTTTTCTGCTTCCGAATTGGTATGGATCACTGGATAACAGTATCTAGTGAAGTGTCTAGAATTTTCCTTTGAAGGTACGTATAAATACAATTTCCGTCAGATATTTCACAATATTAAAGACATTATTTGAACTGAAACATATAAACAGTTACTTTTCTACTGAAATGGACTCTTTTCTACTTCCGAATTGGTATGGATCACTGGATAACAAAATCTAGTGAAGTGTCTAGAATTTTCCTTTGAAGGTATGTATAAATAAAACTTCCATCGGATATTTCACAATACTAAAGATATTATTTGAAATCAAACATTTAAACAGTTACTTTTCTACTGAAAGGGAGTCTTTTCTGCTTCCGAATTGGTATGGACCACTGGATAATGATATCTAGAGAAGTGTCTAGTATTTTGATCATATCTACTACATTTGAACTCCGAATGACCTCATTCTTTTTCCTTTGGTTTCCTACTCTAATTCTTAACCAAATAGAAGACAGAATTTACAGATTTAATTATTTTTCACTTGGATTTTGATTCATTTATCTATTACTAGATCAATCATTTTTCGATTCTAGCACTTCTTTAGATTATTCAACCTAACCAACACAAATAAAAGAAAACAAGACTAATGCAACACTGAAGCATACTAAATTGACACTAAAGCTCTATAAGTCATGCACTTATAAATTTTGTAAATTTATTAGGATTATTTGCACACAAACATTTAATCAGTTACTTTTTTTTACTAAAGAGGAGTCTTTCTTGCTTCTGAGTTGGTATGGATCACCGAATAACGATATCTAGTGAAGTGTCTAGAATTTTCCTTTGAAGGTACGTATAAATACAACTTCCGTCGGATATTTCACCATATTAAGGATATTATTTTCACTTAAACATATAAACATTTACTTTTCTACTGAAAGGGACTCTTTTCTGCTTCTGAATTGGTATGGATGACTGGATAACGATATCAAGTGAAGTGTCTAGAATTTTACTTATAAGGTACGTATAAATACAACTTCCGTCAGATATTTCACAATATTAAAGACATTATTTGAACTGAAACATATAAACAGTTACTTTTCTACTGAAAGGGACTCTTTTCTGCTTCTGAATTGGTATGGATCACTGGATAACAATATCTAGTGAAGTGTCTAGCATTTTCCTTTTAAGGTACGTATAAATACAATTTGCGTCATATATTTCAGAATATTAAAGATATTATTTGAACTTAAACGTATAAACAGTTTCTTTTCTACTGAAAGGGACTCTTTTCTGCTTCCGAATTGGTATGGATCACCGGATAACAGTATCTAGTGAAGTGTCTAGAATTTTCCTTTGAAGGTACGTATAAATACAATTTCCGTCAGATATTTCACAATATTAAAGACATTATTTGAACTGAAACATATAAACAGTTACTTTTCTACTTAAATGGACTCTTTTCTGCTTCCGAATTGGTATGGATCACTGGATAACAATATCTAGTGAAGTGTCTAGAATTTTCCTTTGAAGGTATGTATAAATAAAACTTCCATCGGATATTTCACAATACTAAAGATATCATTTGAAATCAAACATTTAAACAGTTACTTTTCAACTGAAAGGGAGTCTTTTCTGCTTCCGAATTGGTATGGACCACTGGATAATGATATCTAGAGAAGTGTCTAGTATTTTGATCATATCTACTTCATTTGAACTCCGAATGACCTCATTCTTTTTCCTTTGGTTTCCTACTCTAATTCTTAACCAAATAGAAGACAGAATTTACAGATTTAATTATTTTTCACTTGGATTTTGATTCATTTATCTATTACTAGATCAATCATTTTTCGATTCTAGCACTTCTTTAGATTATTCAACCTAACCAACACAAATAAAAAAAAACAAGACTAGTGCAACACTGAAGCATACTGAATTGACACTAAAGCTCTATAAGTCATGCACTTATAAATTTTGTAAATTTATTAGGATTATTTGCACACAAACATTTAATCAGTTACTTTTTTTTACCAAAGAGGAGTCTTTCTTGCTTCTGAATTGGTATGGATCACCGAATAACGATATCTAGTGAAGTGTCTAGAATTTTCCTTTGAAGGTACGTATAAATACAACTTCCGTCGGATATTTCACCATATTAAAGATATTATTTGCACTTAAACATATAAACATTTACTTTTCTACTGAAAAGGACTCTTTTCTGCTTCTGAATTGATATGGATGACTGGATAAGGATATCTAGTGAAGTGTCTAGAATTTTACTTATAAGGTACGTATAAATACAACTTCCGTCATATATTTCACAATATTAAAGACATTATTTGAACTGAAACATATAAACAGTTACTTTTCTACTGAAAGGGACTCTTTTCTGCTTCCGAATTGGTATGGATCACTGGATAACAATATCTAGTGAAGTGTCTAGCATTTTCCTTTGAAGGTACGTATAAATACAATTTGCGTCATATATTTCAGAATATTAAAGATATTATTTGAACTTAAACGTATAAACAGTTTCTTTTCTACTGAAAGGGACTCTTTTCTGCTTCCGAATTGGTATGGATCACTGGATAACAGTATCTAGTGAAGTGTCTAGAATTTTCCTTTGAAGGTACGTATAAATACAATTTCCGTCAGATATTTCACAATATTAAAGACATTATTTGAACTGAAACATATAAACAGTTACTTTTCTACTGAAATGGACTCTTTTCTGATTAAAGATATTATTTGATATCAAACATTTAAACAGTTACTTTTATACTGAACGAGAGTCTTTTCTGCTTCCAAATTGGTATGGACCACTGGATAATGATATCTAGAGAAGTGTCTAGTATTTTGATCATAACTACTTCATTTGAACTCCGAATGACCTCATTCTTTTTCCTTTGGTTTCCTACTCTAATTCTTAACCAAATAGAAGGCAGAATTTACAGATTTGATTATGCTTCACTTGGATTTTGGTTCATTTATCTATTACTAGATCAATCATTTTTAGATTCTAGCACTTCTTTAGATTATTCAACCTAACCAACACAAATAAAAGAAAACAAGACTAGTGCATTGAAGCATACTGAATTGACACTAAAGATCTATAAGTCATGCACTTATAAATTTTGTAAATTTATTAGGATTATTTGCACACAAACATTTAATCAGTTACTTTTTTTTTACTAAAGAGGAGTCTTTCTTGCTTCTGAGTTGGTATGGATCACCGAATAACGATATCTAGTGAAGTGTCTAGAATTTTCCTTTGAAGGTACGTATAAATACAACTTCCGTCGGATATTTCACCATATTAAAGATATTATTTGCACTTAAACATATAAACATTTACTTTTCTACTGAAAAGGACTCTTTTCTGCTTCTGAATTGGTATGGATGACTGGATAACGATATCTAGTGAAGTGTCTAGAATTTTACTTATAAGGTATGTATAAATACAACTTCCGTCAGATATTTCACAATATTAAAGACATTATTTGAACTGAAACATATAAACAGTTACTTTTCTACTGAAAGGGACTCTTTTCTGCTTCCGAATTGGTATGGATCACTGGATAACAATATCTAGTGAAGTGTCTAGCATTTTCCTTTGAAGGTACGTATAAATACAATTTGCGTCAGATATTTCAGAATATTAAAGACATTATTTGAACTTAAACGTATAAACAGTTTCTTTTCTACTGAAAGGGACTCTTTTCTGCTTCCGAATTGGTATGGATCACCGGATAACAGTATCTAGTGAAGTGTCTAGAATTTTCCTTTGAAGGTACGTATAAATACAATTTCCGTCAGATATTTCACAATATTAAAGACATTATTTGAACTGAAACATATAAACAGTTACTTTTCTACTTAAATGGACTCTTTTCTGCTTCCGAATTGGTATGGATCACTGGATAACAATATCTAGTGAAGTGTCTAGAATTTTCCTTTGAAGGTATGTATAAATAAAACTTCCATCGGATATTTCACAATACTAAAGATATCATTTGAAATCAAACATTTAAACAGTTACTTTTCAACTGAAAGGGAGTCTTTTCTGCTTCCGAATTGGTATGGACCACTGGATAATGATATCTAGAGAAGTGTCTAGTATTTTGATCATATCTACTTCATTTGAACTCCGAATGACCTCATTCTTTTTCCTTTGGTTTCCTACTCTAATTCTTAACCAAATAGAAGACAGAATTTACAGATTTAATTATTTTTCACTTGGATTTTGATTCATTTATCTATTACTAGATCAATCATTTTTCGATTCTAGCACTTCTTTAGATTATTCAACCTAACCAACACAAATAAAAGAAAACAAGACTAGTGCAACACTGAAGCATACTGAATTGACACTAAAGCTCTATAAGTCATGCACTTATAAATTTTGTAAATTTATTAGGATTATTTGCACACAAACGTTTAATCAGTTACTTTTTTTTACTAAAGAGGAGTCTTTCTTGCTTCTGAGTTGGTATGGATCACCGAATAACGATATCTAGTGAAGTGTCTAGAATTTTCCTTTGAAGGTACGTATAAGTAAAACTTCCGTCGGATATTTCACCATATTAAAGATATTATTTGCACTTAAACATATAAACATTTACTTTTCTACTGAAAGGGACTCTTTTCTGCTTCTGAATTGGTATGGATGACTGGATAACGATATCTAGTGAAGTGTCTAGAATTTTACTTATAAGGTACGTATAAATACAACTTCCGTCAGATATTTCACAATATTAAAGACATTATTTGAACTGAAACATATAAACAGTTACTTTTCTACTGAAAGGGACTCTTTTCTGCTTCCGAATTGGTATGGATCACTGGATAACAATATCTAGTGAAGTGTCTAGCATTTTCCTTTTAAGGTACGTATAAATACAATTTGCGTCATATATTTCAGAATATTAAAGACATTATTTGAACTTAAACGTATAAACAGTTTCTTTTCTACTGAAAGGGACTCTTTTCTGCTTCCGAATTGGTATGGATCACTGGATAACAGTATCTAGTGAAGTGTCTAGAATTTTCCTTTGAAGGTACGTATAAATACAATTTCCGTCAGATATTTCACAATATTAAAGACATTATTTGAACTGAAACATATAAACAGTTACTTTTCTACTGAAATGGACTCTAATCTGCTTCCGAATTGGTATGGATCACTGGATAACAATATCTAGTGAAGTGTCTAGATTTTTCCTTTGAAGGTATGTATAAATAAAACTTCCATCGGATATTTCACAATACTAAAGATATTATTTGAAATCAAACATTTAAACAGTTACTTTTCTACTGAAAGGGAGACTTTTCTGCTTCCGAATTGGTATGGACCACTGGATAATGATATCTAGAGAAGTGTCTAGTATTTTGATCATATCTACTTCATTTGAACTCCGAATGACCTCATTCTTTTTCCTTTGGTTTCCTACTCTAATTCTTAACCAAATAGAAGACAGAATTTACAGATTTAATTATTTTTCACTTGGATTTTGATTCATTTATCTATTACTAGATCAATCATTTTTCGATTCTAGCACTTCTTTAGATTATTCAACCTAACCAACACAAATAAAATAAAACAAGACTAGTGCAACACTGAAGCATACTGAATTGACACTAAAGCTCTATAAGTCATGCACTTATAAATTTTGTAAATTTATTAGGATTATTTGCACACAAACATTTAATCAGTTACTTTTTTTTACTAAAGAGGAGTCTTTCTTGCTTCTGAGTTGGTATGGATCACCGAATAACGATATCTAGTGAAGTGTCTAGAATTTTCCTTTGAAGGTACGTATAAATACAACTTCCGTCGGATATTTCACCATATTAAAGATATTATTTGCACTTAAACATATAAACATTTACTTTTCTACTGAAAATGACTCTTTTCTGCTTCTGAATTGGTATGGATGACTGGATAACGATATCTAGTGAAGTGTCTAGAATTTTACTTATAAGGTACGTATAAATACAACTTCCGTCAGATATTTCACAATATTAAAGACATTATTTGAACTGAAACATATAAACAGTTACTTTTCTACTGAAAGGGACTCTTTTCTGCTTCCGAATTGGTATGGATCACTGGATAACAATATCTAGTGAAGTGTCTAGCATTTTCCTTTGAAGGTACGTATAAATACAATTTGCGTCATATATTTCAGAATATTAAAGATATTATTTGAACTTAAACGTATAAACAGTTTCTTTTCTACTGAAAGGGACTCTTTTCTGCTTCCGAATTGGTATGGATCACCGGATAACAGTATCTAGTGAAGTGTCTAGAATTTTCCTTTGAAGGTACGTATAAATACAATTTCCGTCAGATATTTCACAATATTAAAGACATTATTTGAACTGAAACATATAAACAGTTACTTTTCTACTGAAAGGGACTCTTTTCTGCTTCTGAATTGGTATGGATCACTGGATAACAATATCTAGTGAAGTGTCTAGCATTTTCCTTTTAAGGTACGTATAAATACAATTTGCGTCATATATTTCAGAATATTAAAGATATTATTTGAACTTAAACGTATAAACAGTTTCTTTTCTACTGAAAGGGACTCTTTTCTGCTTCCGAATTGGTATGGATCACCGGATAACAGTATCTAGTGAAGTGTCTAGAATTTTCCTTTGAAGGTACGTATAAATACAATTTCCGTCAGATATTTCACAATATTAAAGACATTATTTGAACTGAAACATATAAACAGTTACTTTTCTACTTAAATGGACTCTTTTCTGCTTCCGAATTGGTATGGATCACTGGATAACAATATCTAGTGAAGTGTCTAGAATTTTCCTTTGAAGGTATGTATAAATAAAACTTCCATCGGATATTTCACAATACTAAAGATATCATTTGAAATCAAACATTTAAACAGTTACTTTTCAACTGAAAGGGAGTCTTTTCTGCTTCCGAATTGGTATGGACCACTGGATAATGATATCTAGAGAAGTGTCTAGTATTTTGATCATATCTACTTCATTTGAACTCCGAATGACCTCATTCTTTTTCCTTTGGTTTCCTACTCTAATTCTTAACCAAATAGAAGACAGAATTTACAGATTTAATTATTTTTCACTTGGATTTTGATTCATTTATCTATTACTAGATCAATCATTTTTCGATTCTAGCACTTCTTTAGATTATTCAACCTAACCAACACAAATAAAAGAAAACAAGACTAGTGCAACACTGAAGCATACTGAATTGACACTAAAGCTCTATAAGTCATGCACTTATAAATTTTGTAAATTTATTAGGATTATTTGCACACAAACATTTAATCAGTTACTTTTTTTTACTAAAGAGGAGTCTTTCTTGCTTCTGAGTTGGTATGGATCACCGAATAACGATATCTAGTGAAGTGTCTAGAATTTTCCTTTGAAGGTACGTATAAATACAACTTCCGTCGGATATTTCACCATATTAAAGATATTATTTGCACTTAAACATATGAAAATTTACTTTTCTATTGAAAAGGAGTCTAATCTGCTTCTGAATTGGTATGGATGACTGGATAACGATATCTAGTGAAGTGTCTAGAATTTTACTTATAAGGTACGTATAAATACAACTTCCGTCATATATTTCACAATATTAAAGACATTATTTGAACTGAAACATATAAACAGTTACTTTTCTACTGAAAGGGACTCTTTTCTGCTTCCGAATTGGTATGGATCACTGGATAACAATATCTAGTGAAGTGTCTAGCATTTTCCTTTGAAGGTACGTATAAATACAATTTGCGTCATATATTTCAGAATATTAAAGATATTATTTGAACTTAAACGTATAAACAGTTTCTTTTCTACTGAAAGGGACTCTTTTCTGCTTCCGAATTGGTATGGATCACCGGATAACAGTATCTAGTGAAGTGTCTAGAATTTTCCTTTGAAGGTACGTATAAATACAATTTCCGTCAGATATTTCACAATATTAAAGACATTATTTGAACTGAAACATATAAACAGTTACTTTTCTACTGAAATGGACTCTTTTCTGCTTCCGAATTGGTATGGATCACTGGATAACAGTATCTAGTGAAGTGTCTAGAATTTTCCTTTGAAGGTACGTATAAATACAATTTGCGTCATATATTTCAGAATATTAAAGATATTATTTGAACTTAAACGTATAAACAGTTTCTTTTCTACTGAAAGGGACTCTTTTCTGCTTCCGAATTGGTATGGATCACCGGATAACAGTATCTAGTGAAGTGTCTAGAATTTTCCTTTGAAGGTATGTATAAATTAAACTTCCATCGGATATTTCACAATACTAAAGGTATTATTTGAAATCAAACATTTAAACAGTTACTTTTTTACTGAAAGGGAGTCTTTTCTGCTTCCGAATTGGTATGGACCACTGGATAATGATATCTAGAGAAGTGTCTAGTATTTTGATCATATCTACTTCATTTGAACTCCGAATGACCTCATTCTTTTTCCTTTGGTTTCCTACTCTAATTATTAACCAAATAGAAGACAGAATTTACAGATTTAATTATTTTTCACTTGGATTTTGATTCATTTATCTATTACTAGATCAATCATTTTTCGATTCTAGCACTTCTTTAGATTATTCAACCTAACCAACAGAAATAAAAGAAAACAAGACTAGTGCAACACTGAAGCATACTGAATTGACACTAAAGCTCTATAAGTCATGCACTTATAAATTTTGTAAATTTATTAGGATTATTTGCACACAAACATTTAATCAGTTACTTTTTTTTACTAAAGAGGAGTCTTTCTTGCTTCTGAGTTGGTATGGATCACCGAATAACGATATCTAGTGAAGTGTCTAGAATTTCCCTTTGAAGGTACGTATAAGTACAACTTCCGTCGGATATTTCACCATATTAAAGATATTATTTGCACTTAAACATATAAACATTTACTTTTCTATTGAAAAGGACTCTTTTCTGCTTCTGAATTGGTATGGATGACTGGATAACGATATCTAGTGAAGTGTCTAGAATTTTACTTATAAGGTACGTATAAATACAACTTCCGTCAGATATTTCACAATATTAAAGACATTATTTGAACTGAAACATATAAACAGTTCCTTTTCTACTGAAATGGACTCTTTTCTGCTTCCGAATTGGTATGGATCACTGGATAACAATATCTAGTGAGGTGTCTAGCATTTTCCTTTGAAGGTACGTATAAATACAATTTGCGTCATATATTTCAGAATATTAAAGATATTATTTGAACTTAAACGTATAAACAGTTTCTTTTCTACTGAAAGGGACTCTTTTCTGCTTCCGAATTGGTATGGATCACTGGATAACAGTATCTAGTGAAGTGTCTAGAATTTTCCTTTGAAGGTACGTATAAATACAATTTCCGTCAGATATTTCACAATATTAAAGACATTATTTGAACTGAAACATATAAACAGTTACTTTTCTACTGAAATGGACTCTTTTCTACTTCCGAATTGGTATGGATCACTGGATAACAATATCTAGTGAAGTGTCTAGAATTTTCCTTTGAAGGTATGTATAAATAAAACTTCCATCGGATATTTCACAATACTAAAGATATTATTTGAAATCAAACATTTAAACAGTTACTTTTCTACTGAAAGGGAGTCTTTTCTGCTTCCGAATTGGTATGGACCACTGGATAATGATATCTAGAGAAGTGTCTAGTATTTTGATCATATCTACTACATTTGAACTCCGAATGACCTCATTCTTTTTCCTTTGGTTTCCTACTCTAATTCTTAACCAAATAGAAGACAGAATTTACAGATTTAATTATTTTTCACTTGGATTTTGATTCATTTATCTATTACTAGATCAATCATTTTTCGATTCTAGCACTTCTTTAGATTATTCAACCTAACCAACACAAATAAAAGAAAACAAGACTAGTGCAACACTGAAGCATACTAAATTGACACTAAAGCTCTATAAGTCATGCACTTATAAATTTTGTAAATTTATTAGGATTATTTGCACACAAACATTTAATCAGTTACTTTTTTTTACTAAAGAGGAGTCTTTCTTGCTTCTGAGTTGGTATGGATCACCGAATAACGATATCTAGTGAAGTGTCTAGAATTTTCCTTTGAAGGTACGTATAAATACAACTTCCGTCGGATATTTCACCATATTAAAGATATTATTTGCACTTAAACATATAAACATTTATTTTTCTACTGAAAAGGACTCTTTTCTGCTTCTGAATTGGTATGGATGACTGGATAACGATATCTAGTAAAGTGTCTACAATTTTACTTATAAGGTACGTAAAAATACAATTTGCGTCAGATATTTCAGAATATTAAAGACATTATTTGAACTTAGACGTATAAACAGTTACTTTTCTACTGAAAGGGACTCTTTTCTGCTTCTGAATTGGTATGGATCACTGGATAACAATATCTAGTGAAGTGTCTAGCATTTTCCTTTTAAGGTACGTATAAATACAATTTGCGTCATATATTTCAGAATATTAAAGATATTATTTGAACTTAAACGTATAAACAGTTTCTTTTCTACTGAAAGGGACTCTTTTCTGCTTCCGAATTGGTATGGATCACCGGATAACAGTATCTAGTGAAGTGTCTAGAATTTTCCTTTGAAGGTACGTATAAATACAATTTCCGTCAGATATTTCACAATATTAAAGACATTATTTGAACTGAAACATATAAACAGTTACTTTTCTACTGAAATGGACTCTAATCTGCTTCCGAATTGGTATGGATCACTGGATAACAATATCTAGTGAAGTGTCTAGATTTTTCCTTTGAAGGTATGTATAAATAAAACTTCCATCGGATATTTCACAATACTAAAGATATTATTTGAAATCAAACATTTAAACAGTTACTTTTCTACTGAAAGGGAGACTTTTCTGCTTCCGAATTGGTATGGACCACTGGATAATGATATCTAGAGAAGTGTCTAGTATTTTGATCATATCTACTTCATTTGAACTCCGAATGACCTCATTCTTTTTCCTTTGGTTTCCTACTCTAATTCTTAACCAAATAGAAGACAGAATTTACAGATTTAATTATTTTTCACTTGGATTTTGATTCATTTATCTATTACTAGATCAATCATTTTTCGATTCTAGCACTTCTTTAGATTATTCAACTTAACCAACACAAATAAAAGAAAACAAGACTAGTGCAACATTGAAGCATACTGAATTGACACTAAAGCTATATAAGTCATGCACTTATAAATTTTTTAAATTTATTAGGATTATTTGCACACAAACATTTAATCAGTTACTTTTTTTTACTAAAGAGGAGTCTTTCTTGCTTCTAAGTTGGTATGGATCACCGAATAACGATATCTAGTGAAGTGTCTAGAATTTTCCTTTGAAGGTACGTATAAGTAAAACTTCCGTCGGATATTTCACCATATTAAAGATATTATTTGCACTTAAACATATAAACATTTACTTTTCTACTGAAAAGGACTCTTTTCTGCTTCTGAATTGGTATGGATGACTGGATAACGATATCTAGTGAAGTGTCTAGAATTTTACTTATAAGGTACGTATAAATACAACTTCCGTCATATATTTCACAATATTAAAGACATTATTTGAACTGAAACATATAAACAGTTACTTTTCTACTGAAAGGGACTCTTTTCTGCTTCCGAATTGGTATGGATCACTGGATAACAATATCTAGTGAAGTGTCTAGCATTTTCCTTTGAAGGTACGTATAAATACAATTTGCGTCAGATATTTCAGAATATTAAAGACATTATTTGAACTTAAACGTATAAACAGTTTCTTTTCTACTGAAAGGGACTCTTTTCTGCTTCCGAATTGGTATGGATCACCGGATAACAGTATCTTGTGAAGTGTCTAGAATTTTCCTTTGAAGGTACGTATAAATACAATTTCCGTGAGATATTTCACAATATTAAAGACATTATTTGAACTGAAACATATAAACAGTTACTTTTCTACTGAAATGGACTCTAATCTGCTTCCAAATTGGTATGGATCACTGGATAACAATATCTAGTGAAGTGTCTAGATTTTTCCTTTGAAGGTATGTATAAATAAAACTTCCATCGGATATTTCACAATACTAAAGATATTATTTGAAATCAAACATTTAAACAGTTACTTTTCTACTGAAAGGGAGTCTTTTCTGCTTCCGAATTGGTATGGACCACTAGATAATGATATCTAGAGAAGTGTCTAGTATTTTGATCATATCTACTTCATTTGAACTCCGAATGACCTCATTCTTTTTCCTTTGGTTTCCTACTCTAATTCTTAACCAAATAGAAGGCATAATTTAGAGATTTAATTATTTTTCACTTGGATTTTGATTCATTTATCTATCACTAGATCAATCATTTTTCGATTCTATCACTTCTTTAGATTATTCAACCTAACCAACACAAATAAAAGAAAACAAGACTAGTGCAACACTGAAGCATACTGAATTGACACTAAAGCTCTATAAGTCATGCACTTATAAATTTTGTAAATTTATTAGGATTATTTGCACACAAACATTTAATCAGTTAATTTTTTTTACTAAAGAGGAGTCTTTCTTGCTTCTGAGTTGGTATGGATCACCGAATAACGATATCTAGTGAAGTGTCTAGATTTTTCCTTTGAAGGTATGTATAAATAAAACTTCCATCGGATATTTCACAATACTAAAGATATTATTTGAAATCAAACATTTAAACAGTTACTTTTCTACTGAAAGGGAGTCTTTTCTGCTTCCGAATTGGTATGGACCACTAGATAATGATATCTAGAGAAGTGTCTAGTATTTTGATCATATCTACTTCATTTGAACTCCGAATGACCTCATTCTTTTTCCTTTGGTTTCCTACTCTAATTCTTAACCAAATAGAAGGCATAATTTAGAGATTTAATTATTTTTCACTTGGATTTTGATTCATTTATCTATCACTAGATCAATCATTTTTCGATTCTAGCACTTCTTTAGATTATTCAACCTAACCAACACAAATAAAAGAAAACAAGACTAGTGCAACACTGAAGCATACTGAATTGACACTAAAGCTCTATAAGTCATGCACTTATAAATTTTGTAAATTTATTAGGATTATTTGCACACAAACATTTAATCAGTTACTTTTTTTTACTAAAGAGGAGTCTTTCTTGCTTCTGAGTTGGTATGGATCACCGAATAACGATATCTAGTGAAGTGTCTAGAATTTTCCTTTGAAGGTACGTATAAATACAACTTCCGTCGGATATTTCACCAAATTAAAGATATTATTTGCACTTAAACATATAAACATTTACTTTTCTACTGAAAAGGACTCTTTTCTGCTTCTGAATTGGTATGGATGACTGGATAACGATATCTAGTGAAGTGTCTAGCATTTTCCTTTGAAGGTACGTATAAATACAATTTGCGTCAGATATTTCAGAATATTAAAGACATTATTTGAACTTAAGCGTATAAACAGTTTCTTTTCTACTAAAAGGGACTCTTTTCTGCTTCCGAATTGGTATGGATCACTGGATAACATTATCTAGTGAAGTGTCTAGAATTTTCCTTTGAAGGTACGTATAAATACAATTTCCGTCAGATATTTCAAAATATTAAAGACATTATTTGAACTGAAACATATAAACAGTTACTTTTCTACTGAAATGGACTCTTTTCTGCTTCCGAATTTGTATGGATCACTGAATAACAATATCTAGTGAAGTGTCTAGAATTTTCCTTTGAAGGCATGTATAAATAAAACTTCCATCGGATATTTCACAATACTAAAGATATTATTTGAAATCAAACATTTAAACAGTTACTTTTCTACTGAAAGGGAGTCTTTTCTGCTTCCGAATTGGTATGGACCACTGGATAATGATATCTAGAGAAGTGTCTAGTATTTTGATCATAACTACTTCATTTGAACTCCGAATGACCTCATTCTTTTTCCTTTGGTTTCCTACTCTAATTCTTAACCAAATAGAAGGCATAATTTAGAGATTTAATTATTTTTCACTCGGATTTTGATTCATTTATCTATTACTAGATCAATCATTTTTCGATTCTAGCACTTCTTTAGATTATTCAACCTAACCAACACAAATAAAAGAAAACAAGACTAGTGCAACACTGAAGCATACTGAATTGACACTAAAGATCTATAAGTCATGCACTTACAAATTTTGTAAATTTATTAGGATTATTTGCACACAAACATTTAATCAGTTACTTTTTTTTAGTAAAGAGGAGTCTTTCTTGCTTCTGAATTGGTATAGATCACCGAATAACGATATCTAGTGAAGTGTCTAGAATTTTCCTTTGAAGGTACGTATAAATACAACTTCCGTCGGATATTTCACCATATTAAAGATATTATTTGCACTTAAACATATAAACATTTACTTTTCTACTGAAAAAGACTCTTTTCTGCTTATGAATTTGTATGGATGACTGGATAACGATATCTAGTGAAGTGTCTAGAATTTTACTTATAAGGTACGTATAAATACAATTTGCGTCAGATATTTCAGAATATTAAAGACATAGTTTGAACTTAAACGTATAAACAGTTACTCTTCTACTGAAAGGGACTCTTTTCTGCTTCCGAATTGGTATGGATCACTGGATAACAATATCTAGTGAAGTGTCTAGCATTTTCCTTTGAAGGTACGTATAAATACAATTTGCGTCAGATATTTCAGAATATTAAAGACATTATTTGAACTTAAACGTATAAACAGTTTCTTTTCTACTGAAAGGGACTCTTTTCTGCTTCCGAATTGGTATGGATCACTAGATAACAGTATCTAGTGAAGTGTCTAGAATTATCCTTTGAAGGTACGTATAAATACAATTTCCGTCAGATATTTCACAATATTAAAGACATTATTTGAACTGAAACATATAAACAGTTACTTTTCTACTGAAATGGACTCTTTTCTGCTTCCGAATTGGTATGGATCACTGGGTAACAATATCTAGTGAAGTGTCTAGAATTTTCCTTTGAAGGTATGTATAAATAAAACTTCCATCGGATATTTCACAATAATAAAGATATTATTTGAAATCAAACATTTAAACAGTTACTTTTCTACTGAAAGGGAGTCTTTTCTGCTTCCGAATTGGTATGGATCACTGGATAACAATATCTAGTGAAGTGTCTAGGATTTTCCTTTGAAGGTACGTATAAATACAATTTGCGTCAGATATTTCAGAATATTAAAGACATTATTTGAACTTAAACGTATAAACAGTTTCTTTTCTACTGAAAGGGACTCTTTTCTGCTTCCGAATTGGTATGGATCACTGGATAACAGTATCTAGTGAAGTGTCTAGAATTTTCCTTTGAAGGTACGTATAAATACAATTTCCGTCAAATATTTCAAAATATTAAAGACATTATTTGAACTGAAACATATAAACAGTTACTTTTCTACTGAAATGGACTCTTTTCTGCTTCCGAATTGGTATGGATCACTGGATAACAATATCTAGTGCAGTGTCTAGAATTTTCCTTTGAAGGTATGTATAAATAAAACTTCCATCGGATATTTCACAATACTAAAGATATTATTTGAAATCAAACATTTAAACAGTTACTTTTCTACTGAAAGGGAGTCTTTTCTGCTTCCGAATTGGTATGGACCACTGGATAATGATATCTAGAGAAGTGTCTAGTATTTTGATCATATCTACTTCATTTGAACTCCGAATGACCTCATTCTTTTTCCTTTGGTTTCCTACTATACTTCTTAACCAAATAGAAGGCAGAATTTACAGATTTAATTATTTTTCACTTGGATTTTGATTCATTTATCTATTACTATATCAATCATTTTTCGATTCTAGCACTTCTTTAGATTATTCAACCTAACCAACACAAATAAAAGAAAACAAGACTAGTGCAACACTGAAGCATACTGAATTGACACTAAAGCTCTATAAGTCATGCACTTATAAATTTTGTAAATTTATTAGGATTATTTGCACACAAATATTTAATCAGTTACTTTTTTTTTACTAAAGAGGAGTCTTTCTTGCTTCTGAGTTGGTATGGATCACCGAATAACGATATCTAGAGAAGTGTCTAGAATTTTCCTTTGAAGGTACGTATAAATACAACTTCCGTCGGATATTTCACCATATTAAAGATATTATTTGCACTTAAACATATAAACATTTACTTTTCTACTGAAAGGGACTCTTTTCTGCTTCTGAATTGGTATGGATGACTGGATAACGATATCTAGTGAAGTGTCTAGAATTTTACTTATAAGGTACGTATAAATACAATTTGCGTCAGATATTTTAGAATATTAAAGACATTATTTGAACTTAAACGTATAAACAGTTACTCTTCTACTGAAAGGGACTCTTTTCTGCTTCCGAATTGGTATGGATCACTGGATAACAATATCTAGTGAAGTGTCTAGCATTTTCCTTTGAATGTACGTATAAATACAATTTGCGTCAGATATTTCAGAATATTAAAGACATTATTTGAACTTAAACGTATAAACAGTTCCTTTTCTACTGAAAGGGACTCTTTTCTGCTTCCGAATTGGTATGGATCACTGGATAACAGTATCTAGTGAAGTGTCTAGAATTTTCCTTTGAAGGTACGTATAAATACAATTTCCGTCAGATATTTCACAATATTAAAGACATTATTTGAACTGAAACATATAAACATTTACTTTTCTACTGAAATGGACTCTTTTCTGCTTCCGAATTGGTATGGATCACTGGATAACAATATCTAGTGAAGTGTCTAGAATTTTCCCTTGAAGGTATGTATAAATAAAACTTCCATCGGATATTTCACAATAATAAAGATATTATTTGAAATCAAACATTTAAACAGTTACTGTTCTACTGAAAGGGAGTCTTTTCTGCTTCCGAATTGGTATGGATCACTGGATAACAATATCTAGTGAAGTGTCTAGCATTTTCCTTTGAAGGTACGTATAAATACAATTTGCGTCAGATATTTCAGAATATTAAAGACATTATTTGAACTTAAACGTATAAACAGTTTCTTTTCTACTGAAAGGGACTCTTTTCTGCTTCCGAATTGGTATGGATCACTGGATAACAGTATCTAGTGAAGTGTCTAGAATTTTCCTTTGAAGGTACGTATAAATACAATTTCCGTCAGATATTTCACAATATTAAAGACATTATTTGAACTGAAACATATAAACAGTTACTTTTCTACTGAAATGGACTCTTTTCTGCTTCCGAATTGGTATGGATCACTGGATAACAATATCTAGTGAAGTGTTTAGAATTTTCCTTTGAAGGTATGTATAAATAAAACTTCCATCGGATATTTCACAATACTAAAGATATTATTTGAAATCAAACATTTAAACAGTTACTTTTCTACTGAAAGGGAGTCTTTTCTGCTTCCGAATTGGTATGGACCACTGGATAATGATATCTAGAGAAGTGTCTAGTATTTTGATCATATCTACTTCATTTGAACTCCGAATGACCTCATTCTTTTTCCTTTGGTTTCCTACTCTAATTCTTAACCAAATAGAAGACAGAATTTACAGATTTAATTATTTTTCACTTGGATTTTGATTCATTTATCTATTACTAGATCAATCATTTTTCGATTCTAGCACTTCTTTAGATTATTCAACCTAACCAACACAAATAAAAGAAAACAAGACTAGTGCAACACTGAAGCATACTGAATTGACACTAAAGCTCTATAAGTCATGCACTTATAAATTTTGTAAATTTATTAGGATTATTTGCACACAAACATTTAATCAGTTACTTTTTTTTACCAAAGAGGAGTCTTTCTTGCTTCTGAGTTGGTATGGATCACCGAATAACGATATCTAGTGAAGTGTCTAGAATTTTCCTTTGAAGGTACGTATAAATACAACTTCCGTCGGATATTTCACCATATTAAAGATATTATTTGCACTTAAACATATAAACATTTACTTTTCTACTGAAAAGGACTCTTTTCTGCTTCTGAATTGGTATGGATGACTGGATAACGATATCTAGTGAAGTGTCTAGAATTTTACTTATAAGGTATGTATAAATACAACTTCCGTCAGATATTTCACAATATTAAAGACATTATTTGAACTGAAACATATAAACAGTTACTTTTCTACTGAAAGGGACTCTTTTCTGCTTCCGAATTGGTATGGATCACTGGATAACAATATCTAGTGAAGTGTCTAGCATTTTCCTTTGAAGGTACGTATAAATACAATTTGCGTCAGATATTTCAGAATATTAAAGACATTATTTGAACTTAAACGTATAAACAGTTTCTTTTCTACTGAAAGGGACTCTTTTCTGCTTCCGAATTGGTATGGATCACTGGATAACAGTATCTAGTGAAGTGTCTAGAATTTTCCTTTGAAGGTACGTATAAATACAATTTCCGTCAGATATTTCACAATATTAAAGACATTATTTGAACTGAAACATATAAACAGTTACTTTTCTACTGAAATGGACTCTTTTCTGCTTCCGAATTGGTATGGATCACTGTATAACAATATCTAGTGAAGTGTCTAGAATTTTCCTTTGAAGGTATGTATAAATAAAACTTCCATCGGATATTTCACAATACTAAAGATATAATTTGAAATCAAACATTTAAACAGTTACTTTTCTACTGAAAGGGAGTTTTTTCTGCTTCCGAATTGGTATGGACCACTGGATAATGATATCTAGGGAAGTGTCTAGTATTTTGATCATAACTACTTCATTTGAACTCCGAATGACCTCATTCTTTTTCCTTTGGTTTCCTACTCTAATTCTTAACCAAATAGAAGGCATAATTTAGAGATTTAATTATTTTTCACTTGGATTTTGATTCATTTATCTATTACTAGATCAATCATTTTTCGATTCTAGCACTTCTTTAGATTATTCAACCTAACCAACACAAATAAAAGAAAACAAGACTAGTGCAACACTGAAGCATACTGAATTGACACTAAAGCTCTATAAGTCATGCACTTATAAATTTTGTAAATTTATTAGGATTATTTGCACACAAATATTTAATCAGTTACTTTTTTTTACTAAAGAGGAGTCTTTCTTGCTTCTGAGTTGGTATGGATCACCGAATAACGATATCTAGTGAAGTGTCTAGAATTTTCCTTTGAAGGTACGTATAAATACAACTTCCGTCGGATATTTCACCATATTAAAGATATTATTTTCACTTAAACATATAAACATTTACTTTTCTACTGAAAGGGACTCTTTTCTGCTTCTGAATTGGTATGGATGACTGGATAACGATATCAAGTGAAGTGTCTAGAATTTTACTTATAAGGTACGTATAAATACAACTTCCGTCAGATATTTCACAATATTAAAGACATTATTTGAACTGAAACATATAAACAGTTACTTTTCTACTGAAAGGGACTCTTTTCTGCTTCTGAATTGGTATGGATCACTGGATAACAATATCTAGTGAAGTGTCTAGCATTTTCCTTTTAAGGTACGTATAAATACAATTTGCGTCATATATTTCAGAATATTAAAGATATTATTTGAACTTAAACGTATAAACAGTTTCTTTTCTACTGAAAGGGACTCTTTTCTGCTTCCGAATTGGTATGGATCACCGGATAACAGTATCTAGTGAAGTGTCTAGAATTTTCCTTTGAAGGTACGTATAAATACAATTTCCGTCAGATATTTCACAATATTAAAGACATTATTTGAACTGAAACATATAAACAGTTACTTTTCTACTGAAATGGACTCTTTTCTGCTTCCGAATTGGTATGGATCACTGGATAACAATATCTAGTGAAGTGTCTAGCATTTTCCTTTGAAGGTACGTATAAATACAATTTGCGTCAGATATTTCAGAATATTAAAGACATTATTTGAACTTAAACGTATAAACAGTTTCTTTTCTACTAAAAGGGACTCTTTTCTGCTTCCGAATTGGTATGGATCACTGGATAACAGTATCTAGTGAAGTGTCTAGAATTTTCCTTTGAAGGTACATATAAATACAATTTCCGTCAGATATTTCAAAATATTAAAGACATTATTTGAACTGAAACATATAAACAGTTACTTTTCTACTGAAATGGACTCTTTTCTGCTTCCGAATTGGTATGGATCACTGGATAACAATATCTAGTGAAGTGTCTAGAATTTTCCTTTGAAGGTATGTATAAATAAAACTTCCATCGGATATTTCACAATAATAAAGATATTATTTGAAATCAAACATTTAAACAGTTACTTTTCTACTGAAAGGGAGTCTTTTCTGCTTCCGAATTGGTATGGACCACTGGATAATGATATCTAGAGAAGTGTCTAGTATTTTGATCATAACTACTTCATTTGAACTCCGAATGACCTCATTCTTTTTCCTTTGGTTTCCTACTCTAATTCTTAACCAAATAGAAGGCATAATTTAGAGATTTAATTATTTTTCACTTGGATTTTG
The DNA here is from genome assembly GCF_003573695.1 of Papaver somniferum. Lineage (NCBI taxonomy): Eukaryota > Viridiplantae > Streptophyta > Magnoliopsida > Ranunculales > Papaveraceae > Papaver > Papaver somniferum. Next base: position 125,348,055 of record NC_039368.1, on the reverse strand, counting down.
ATTCATTTATCTATTACTAGATCAATCATTTTTCGATTCTAGCACTTATTTAGATTATTCAACCTAACCAACACAAATAAAAGAAAACAAGACTAGTGCAACACTGAAGCACTCTATAAGTCATGCACTTATAAATTTTGTAAATTTATTAGGATTATTTGCACACAAACATTTAATCAGTTACTTTTTTTTTACTAAAGAGGAGTCTTTCTTGCTTCTGAATTGGTATGGATCACCGAATAACGATATCTAGTGAAGTGTCTAGAATTTTCCTTTGAAGGTACGTATAAATACAACTTCCGTCGGATATTTCACTATATTAAAGATATTATTTGCACTTAAACATATAAACATTTACTTCTCTACTGAAAAGGACTCTTTTCTGCTTATGAATTGGTATGGATGACTGGATAACGATATCTAGTGAAGTGTCTAGAATTTTACTTATAAGGTACGTATAAATACAATTTGCGTCAGATATTTCAGAATATTAAAGACATTATTTGAACTTAAACGTATAAACAGTTACTCTTCTACTGAAAGGGACTCTTTTCTGCTTCCGAATTGGTATGGATCACTGGATAACAATATCTAGTGAAGTGTCTAGCATTTTCCTTTGAAGGTACGTATAAATACAATTTGCGTCAGATATTTCAGAATATTAAAGACATTATTTGAACTTAAACGTATAAACAGTTTCTTTTCTACTGAAAGGGACTCTTTTCTGCTTCCGAATTGGTATGGATCACTGGATAACAGTATCTAGTGAAGTGTCTAGAATTTTCCTTTGAAGGTACGTATAAATACAATTTCCGTCAGATATTTCACAATATTAAAGACATTATTTGAACTGAAACATATAAACATTTACTTTTCTACTGAAATGGACTCTTTTCTGCTTCCGAATTGGTATGGATCACTGGATAACAATATCTAGTGAAGTGTCTAGAATTTTCCCTTGAAGGTATGTATAAATAAAACTTCCATCGGATATTTCACAATAATAAAGATATTATTTGAAATCAAACATTTAAACAGTTATTGTTCTACTGAAAGGGAGTCTTTTCTGCTTCCGAATTGGTATGGATCACTGGATAACAATATCTAGTGAAGTGTCTAGCATTTTCCTTTGAAGGTACGTATAAATACAATTTACGTCAGATATTTCAGAATATTAAAGACATTATTTGAACTTAAACGTATAAACAGTTCCTTTTCTACTGAAAGGGACTCTTTTCTGCTTCTGAATTGGTATGGATCACTGGATAACAGTATCTAGTGAAGTGTCTAGAATTTTCCTTTGAAGGTACGTATAAATACAATTTCCGTCAGATATTTCACAATATTAAAGACATTATTTGAACTGAAACATATAAACATTTACTTTTCTACTGAAATGGACTCTTTTCTGCTTCCGAATTGGTATGGATCACTGGATAACAATATCTAGTGAAGTGTCTAGAATTTTTCCTTGAAGGTATGTATAAATAAAACTTCCATCGGATATTTCACAATAATAAAGATATTATTTGAAATCAAACATTTAAACAGTTACTGTTCTACTGAAAGGGAGTCTTTTCTGCTTCCGAATTGGTATGGATCACTGGATAACAATATCTAGTGAAGTGTCTAGCATTTTCCTTTGAAGGTACGTATAAATACAATTTGCGTCAGATATTTCAGAATATTAAAGACATTATTTGAACTTAAACGTATAAACAGTTTCTTTTCTACTGAAAGGGACTCTTTTCTGCTTCCGAATTGGTATGGATCACTGGATAACAGTATCTAGTGAAGTGTCTAGAATTTTCCTTTGAAGGTACGTATAAATACAATTTCCGTCAGATATTTCACAATATTAAAGACATTATTTGAACTGAAACATATAAACAGTTACTTTTCTACTGAAATGGACTCTTTTCTGCTTCCGAATTGGTATGGATCACTGTATAACAATATCTAGTGAAGTGTCTAGAATTTTCCTTTGAAGGTATGTATAAATAAAACTTCCATCGGATATTTCACAATACTAAAGATATAATTTGAAATCAAACATTTAAACAGTTACTTTTCTACTGAAAGGGAGTTTTTTCTGCTTCCGAATTGGTATGGACCACTGGATAATGATATCTAGGGAAGTGTCTAGTATTTTGATCATAACTACTTCATTTGAACTCCGAATGACCTCATTCTTTTTCCTTTGGTTTCCTACTCTAATTCTTAACCAAATAGAAGGCATAATTTAGAGATTTAATTATTTTTCACTTGGATTTTGATTCATTTATCTATTACTAGATCAATCATTTTTCGATTCTAGCACTTCTTTAGATTATTCAACCTAACCAACACAAATAAAAGAAAACAAGACTAGTGCAACACTGAAGCATACTGAATTGACACTAAAGCTCTATAAGTCATGCACTTATAAATTTTGTAAATTTATTAGGATTATTTGCACACAAATATTTAATCAGTTACTTTTTTTTACTAAAGAGGAGTCTTTCTTGCTTCTGAGTTGGTATGGATCACCGAATAACGATATCTAGTGAAGTGTCTAGAATTTTCCTTTGAAGGTACGTATAAATACAACTTCCGTCGGATATTTCACCATATTAAAGATATTATTTTCACTTAAACATATAAACATTTACTTTTCTACTGAAAGGGACTCTTTTCTGCTTCTGAATTGGTATGGATGACTGGATAACGATATCAAGTGAAGTGTCTAGAATTTTACTTATAAGGTACGTATAAATACAACTTCCGTCAGATATTTCACAATATTAAAGACATTATTTGAACTGAAACATATAAACAGTTACTTTTCTACTGAAAGGGACTCTTTTCTGCTTCCGAATTGGTATGGACCACTGGATAATGATATCTAGGGAAGTGTCTAGTATTTTGATCATAACTACTTCATTTGAACTCCGAATGACCTCATTCTTTTTCCTTTGGTTTCCTACTCTAATTCTTAACCAAATAGAAGGCATAATTTAGAGATTTAATTATTTTTCACTTGGATTTTGATTCATTTATCTATTACTAGATCAATCATTTTTCGATTCTAGCACTTCTTTAGATTATTCAACCTAACCAACACAAATAAAAGAAAACAAGACTAGTGCAACACTGAAGCATACTGAATTGACACTAAAGCTCTATAAGTCATGCACTTATAAATTTTGTAAATTTATTAGGATTATTTGCACACAAATATTTAATCAGTTACTTTTTTTTACTAAAGAGGAGTCTTTCTTGCTTCTGAGTTGGTATGGATCACCGAATAACGATATCTAGTGAAGTGTCTAGAATTTTCCTTTGAAGGTACGTATAAATACAACTTCCGTCGGATATTTCACCATATTAAAGATATTATTTGCACTTAAACATATAAACATTTACTTTTCTACTGAAAAGGACTCTTTTCTGCTTCTGAATTGGTATGGATGACTGGATAACGATATCTAGTGAAGTGTCTAGAATTTTACTCATAAGGTACGTATAAATACAACTTCGGTCAGATATTTCACAATATTAAAGACATTATTTGAACTGAAACATATAAACAGTTACTTTTCAACTGAAAGGGACTCTTTTCTGCTTCCGAATTGGTATGGATCACTGGATAACAATATCTAGTGAAGTGTCTAGCATTTTCCTTTGAAGGTACGTATAAATACAATTTGCGTCAGATATTTCAGAATATTAAAGACATTATTTGAACTTAAACGTATAAACAGTTTCTTTTCTACTGAAAGGGACTCTTTTCTGCTTCCGAATTGGTATGGATCACTGGATAACAGTATCTAGTGAAGTGTCTAGAATTTTCCTTTGAAGGTACGTATAAATACAATTTCCGTCAGATATTTCACAATATTAAAGACATTATTTGAACTGAAACATATAAACATTTACTTTTCTACTGAAATGGACTCTTTTCTGCTTCCGAATTGGTATGGATCACTGGATAACAATATCTAGTGAAGTGTCTAGAATTTTCCTTTGAAGGTATGTATAAATAAAACTTCTATCGGATATTTCACAATAATAAAGATATTATTTGAAATCAAACATTTAAACAGTTACTGTTCTACTGAAAGGGAGTCTTTTCTGCTTCCGAATTGGTATGGATCACTGGATAACAATATCTAGTGAAGTGTTTAGCATTTTCCTTTGAAGGTACGTATAAATACAATTTGCGTCAGATATTTCAGAATATTAAAGACATTATTTGAACTTAAACGTATAAACAGTTTCTTTTCTACTGAAAGGGACTCTTTTCTGCTTCCGAATTGGTATGGATCACTGGATAACAGTATCTAGTGAAGTGTCTAGAATTTTCCTTTGAAGGTACGTATAAATACAATTTCCGTCAGATATTTCACAATATTAAAGACATTATTTGAACTGAAACATATAAACAGTTACTTTTCTACTGAAATGGACTCTTTTCTGCTTCCGAATTGGTATGGATCACTGGATAACAATATCTAGTGAAGTGTCTAGAATTTTCCTTTGAAGGTATGTATAAATAAAACTTCCATCGGATATTTCACAATACTAAAGATATTATTTGAAATCAAACATTTAAACAGTTACTTTTCTACTGAAAGGGAGTCTTTTCTGCTTCCGAATTGGTATGGACCACTGGATAATGATATCTAGGGAAGTGTCTAGTATATTGATCATAACTACTTCATTTGAACTCCGAATGACCTCATTCTTTTTCCTTTGGTTTCCTACTCTAATTCTTAACCAAATAGAAGGCATAATTTAGAGATTTAATTATTTTTCACTTGGATTTTGATTCATTTATCTATTACTAGATCAATCATTTTTCGATTCTAGCACTTCTTTAGATTATTCAACCTAACCAACACAAATAAAAGAAAACAAGACTAGTGCAACACTGAAGCATACTGAATTGACACTAAAGCTCTATAAGTCATGCACTTATAAATTTTGTAAATTTATTAGGATTATTTGCACACAAATATTTAATCAGTTACTTTTTTTTACTAAAGAGGAGTCTTTCTTGCTTCTGAGTTGGTATGGATCACCGAATAACGATATCTAGTGAAGTGTCTAGAATTTTCCTTTGAAGGTACGTATAAATACAACTTCCGTCGGATATTTCACCATATTAAAGATATTATTTGCACTTAAACATATAAACATTTACTTTTCTACTGAAAAGGACTCTTTTCTGCTTCTGAATTGGTATGGATGACTGGATAACGATATCTAGTGAAGTGTCTAGAATTTTACTTATAAGGTATGTATAAATACAACTTCCGTCAGATATTTCACAATATTAAAGACATTATTTGAACTGAAACATATAAACAGTTACTTTTCTACTGAAAGGGACTCTTTTCTGCTTCCGAATTGGTATGGATCACTGGATAACAATATCTAGTGAAGTGTCTAGCATTTTCCTTTGAAGGTACGTATAAATACAATTTGCGTCAGATATTTCAGAATATTAAAGACATTATTTGAACTTAAACGTATAAACAGTTTCTTTTCTACTGAAAGGGACTCTTTTCTGCTTCCGAATTGGTATGGATCACTGGATAACAGTATCTAGTGAAGTGTCTAGAATTTTCCTTTGAAGGTACGTATAAATACAATTTCCGTCAGATATTTCACAATATTAAAGACATTATTTGAACTGAAACATATAAACAGTTACTTTTCTACTGAAATGGACTCTTTTCTGCTTCCGAATTGGTATGGATCACTGTATAACAATATCTAGTGAAGTGTCTAGAATTTTCCTTTGAAGGTATGTATAAATAAAACTTCCATCGGATATTTCACAATACTAAAGATATAATTTGAAATCAAACATTTAAACAGTTACTTTTCTACTGAAAGGGAGTTTTTTCTGCTTCCGAATTGGTATGGACCACTGGATAATGATATCTAGGGAAGTGTCTAGTATTTTGATCATAACTACTTCATTTGAACTCCGAATGACCTCATTCTTTTTCCTTTGGTTTCCTACTCTAATTCTTAACCAAATAGAAGGCATAATTTAGAGATTTAATTATTTTTCACTTGGATTTTGATTCATTTATCTATTACTAGATCAATCATTTTTCGATTCTAGCACTTCTTTAGATTATTCAACCTAACCAACACAAATAAAAGAAAACAAGACTAGTGCAACACTGAAGCATACTGAATTGACACTAAAGCTCTATAAGTCATGCACTTATAAATTTTGTAAATTTATTAGGATTATTTGCACACAAATATTTAATCAGTTACTTTTTTTTACTAAAGAGGAGTCTTTCTTGCTTCTGAGTTGGTATGGATCACCGAATAACGATATCTAGTGAAGTGTCTAGAATTTTCCTTTGAAGGTACGTATAAATACAACTTCCGTCGGATATTTCACCATATTAAAGATATTATTTTCACTTAAACATATAAACATTTACTTTTCTACTGAAAGGGACTCTTTTCTGCTTCTGAATTGGTATGGATGACTGGATAACGATATCAAGTGAAGTGTCTAGAATTTTACTTATAAGGTACGTATAAATACAACTTCCGTCAGATATTTCACAATATTAAAGACATTATTTGAACTGAAACATATAAACAGTTACTTTTCTACTGAAAGGGACTCTTTTCTGCTTCTGAATTGGTATGGATCACTGGATAACAATATCTAGTGAAGTGTCTAGCATTTTCCTTTTAAGGTACGTATAAATACAATTTGCGTCATATATTTCAGAATATTAAAGATATTATTTGAACTTAAACGTATAAACAGTTTCTTTTCTACTGAAAGGGACTCTTTTCTGCTTCCGAATTGGTATGGATCACTGGATAACAGTATCTAGTGAAGTGTCTAGAATTTTCCTTTGAAGGTACGTATAAATACAATTTCCGTCAGATATTTCACAATATTAAAGACATTATTTGAACTGAAACATATAAACATTTACTTTTCTACTGAAATGGACTCTTTTCTGCTTCCGAATTGGTATGGATCACTGGATAACAATATCTAGTGAAGTGTCTAGAATTTTCCTTTGAAGGTATGTATAAATAAAACTTCCATCGGAAATTTCACAATAATAAAGATATTATTTGAAATCAAACATTTAAACAGTTACTGTTCTACTGAAAGGGAGTCTTTTCTGCTTCCGAATTGGTATGGATCACTGGATAACAATATCTAGTGAAGTGTCTAGCATTTTCCTTTGAAGGTACGTATAAATATAATTTGCGTCAGATATTTCAGAATATTAAAGACATTATTTGAACTTAAACGTATAAACAGTTTCTTTTCTACTGAAAGGGACTCTTTTCTGCTTCCGAATTGGTATGGATCACTGGATAACAGTATCTAGTGAAGTGTCTAGAATTTTCCTTTGAAGGTACGTATAAATACAATTTCCGTTAGATATTTCACAATATTAAAGACATTATTTGAACTGAAACATATAAACAGTTACTTTTCTACTGAAATGGACTCTTTTCTGCTTCCGAATTGGTATGGATCACTGGATAACAATATCTAGTGAAGTGTCTAGAATTTTCCTTATGTATAAATAAAACTTCCATCGGATATTTCACAATACCAAAGATATTATTTGAAATCAAACATTTAAACAGTTACTTTTCTACTGAAAAGGAGTCTTTTCTGCTTCCGAATTGGTATGGACCACTGGATAATGATATCTAGAGAAGTGTCTAGTATTTTGATCATAACTACTTCATTTTAACTCCGAATGACCTCATTCTTTTTCCTTTGGTTTCCTACTCTAATTCTTAACCAAATAGAAGGCAGAATTTAGAGATTTAATTATTTTTCACTTGGATTTTGATTCATTTATCTATTACTAGATCAATCATTTTTCGATTCTAGCACTTCTTTAGATTATTCAACCTAACCAACACAAATAAAAGAAAACAAGACTAGTGCAACACTGAAGCATACTGAATTGACACTAAAGCTCTATAAGTCATGCACTTATAAATTTTGTAAATTTATTAGGATTATTTGCACACAAACATTTAATCAGTTACTTTTTTTTTACTAAAGAGGAGTCTTTCTTGCTTCTGAATTGATATGGATCACCGAATAACGATATCTAGGGAAGTGTCTAGAATTTTCCTTTGAAGGTACGTATAAATACAACTTCCGTCGGATATTTCACCATATTAAAGATATTATTTGCACTTAAACATATAAACATTTACTTTTCTACTGAAAAGGACTCTTTTCTGCTTATGAATTGGTATGGATGACTGGATAACGATATCTAGTGAAGTGTCTAGAATTTTACTTATAAGGTACGTATAAATACAATTTGCGTCAGATATTTTAGAATATTAAAGACATTATTTGAACTTAAACGTATAAACAGTTACTCTTCTACTGAAAGGGACTCTTTTCTGCTTCCGAATTGGTATGGATCAATGGATAACAATATCTAGTGAAGTGTCTAGCATTTTCCTTTGAAGGTACGTATAAATACAATTTGCGTCAGATATTTCAGAATATTAAAGACATTATTTGAACTTAAACGTATGAACAGTTTCTTTTCTACTGAAAGGGACTCTTTTCTGCTTCCGAATTGGTATGGATCACTAGATAACATTATCTAGTGAAGTGTCTAGAATTTTCCTTTGAAGGTACGTATAAATACAATTTCCGTCAGATATTTCACAATATTAAAGACATTATTTGAACTGAAACATATAAACAGTTACTTTTCTACTGAAATGGACTCTTTTCTGCTTCCGAATTGGTATGGATCACTGGATAACAATATCTAGTGAAATGTCTAGAATTTTCCCTTGAAGGTATGTATAAATAAAACTTCCATCGGATATTTCACAATAATAAAGATATTATTTGAAATCAAACATTTAAACAGTTACTTTTCTACTGAAAGGGAGTCTTTTCTGCTTCCGAATTGGTATGGATCACTGGATAACAATATCTAGTGAAGTGTCTAGCATTTTCCTTTGAAGGTACGTATAAATACAATTTGCGTCAGATATTTTAGAATATTAAAGACATTATTTGAACTTAAACGTATAAACAATTTCTTTTCTACTGAAAGGGACTCTTTTCTGCTTCCGAATTGGTATGGATCACTGGATAACAGTATCTAGTGAAGTGTCTAGAATTTTCCTTTGAAGGTACGTATAAATACAATTTCCGTCAGATATTTCACAATATTAAAGACATTATTTGAACTGAAACATATAAACATTTACTTTTCTACTGAAATGGACTCTTTTCTGCTTCCGAATTGGTATGGATCACTGGATAACAATATCTAGTGAAGTGTCTAGAATTTTCCCTTGAAGGTATGTATAAATAAAACTTCCATCGGATATTTCACAATAATAAAGATATTATTTGAAATCAAACATTTAAACAGTTACTGTTCTACTGAAAGGGAGTCTTTTCTGCTTCCGAATTGGTATGGATCACTGGATAACAATATCTAGTGAAGTGTCTAGCATTTTCCTTTGAAGGTACGTATAAATACAATTTGCGTCAGATATTTCAGAATATTAAAGACATTATTTGAACTTAAACGTATAAACAGTTTCTTTTCTACTGAAAGGGACTCTTTTCTGATTCCGAATTGGTATGGATCACTGGATAACAGTATCTAGTGAAGTGTCTAGAATTTTCCTTTGAAGGTACGTATAAATACAATTTGCGTCAGATATTTCAGAATATTAAAGACATTATTTGAACTTAAACGTATAAACAGTTTCTTTTCTACTGAAAGGGACTCTTTTCTGCTTCCGAATTGGTATGGATCATTGGATAACAGTATCTAGTGAAGTGTCTAGAATTTTCCTTTGAAGGTACGTATAAATACAATTTCCGTCAGATATTTCACAATATTAAAGACATTATTTGAACTGAAACATATAAACATTTACTTTTCTACTGAAATGGACTCTTTTCTGCTTCCGAATTGGTATGGATCACTGGATAACAATATCTAGTGAAGTGTCTAGAATTTTCCTTTGAAGGTATGTATAAATAAAACTTCCATAGGATATTTCACAATAATAAAGATATTATTTGAAATCAAACATTTAAACAGTTACTGTTCTACTGAAAGGGAGTCTTTTCTGCTTCCGAATTGGTATGGATCACTGGATAACAATATCTAGTGAAGTGTCTAGCATTTTCCTTTGAAGGTACGTATAAATACAATTTGCGTCAGATATTTCAAAATATTAAAGACATTATTTGAACTTAAACGTATAAACAGTTTCTTTTCTACTGAAAGGGACTCTTTTCTGCTTCCGAATTGGTATGGATCATTGGATAACAATATCTAGTGAAGTGTCTAGAATTTTCCTTTGAAGGTACGTATAAATACAATTTCCGTCAGATATTTCACAATATTAAAGACATTATTTGAACTGAAACATATAAACAGTTACTTTTCTACTGAAATGGACTCTTTTCTGCTTCCGAATTGGTATGGATCACTGGATAACAATATCTAGTGAAGTGTCTAGAATTTTCCTTTGAAGGTATGTATAAATAAAACTTCCATCGGATATTTCACAATACTAAAGATATTATTTGAAATCAAACATTTAAACAGTTACTTTTCTACTGAAAGGGAGTCTTTTCTGCTTCCGAATTGGTATGGACCACTGGATAATGATATCTAGGGAAGTGTCTAGTATTTTGATCATAACTACTTCATTTGAACTCCGAATGACCTCATTCTTTTTCCTTTGGTTTCCTACTCTAATTCTTAACCAAATAGAAGGCA
>NC_039368.1:125311702-125333516 GCF_003573695.1 Papaver somniferum | reverse complement strand
TTTATCTATTACTAGATCAATCATTTTTCGATTCTAGCACTTCTTTAGATTATTCAACCTAACCAACACAAATAAAAGAAAACAAGACTAGTGCAACACTGAAGCATACTGAATTGACACTAAAGCTCTATAAGTCATGCACTTATCAATTTTGTAAATTTATTAGGATTATTTGCACACGAAGATTTAATCAGTTATTTTTTTTTTACTAAAGAGGAGTCTTTCTTGCTTCTGAATTGGTATGTATCACCGAATAACGATATCTAGTGAAGTGTCTAGAACTTTCCTTTGAAGGTACGTATAAATACAACTTCCGTCGGATATTTCACCATATTAAAGATATTATTTGCACTTAAACATATAAACATTTACTTTTCTACTGAAAAGGACTCTTTTCTGCTTCTGAATTGGTATGGATGACTGGATAACGATATCTAGTGAAGTGTCTAGAATTTTCCTTTGAAGGTACGTATAAATACAACTTCCGTCGGATATTTCACCATATTAAAGATATTATTTGCACTTAAACATATAAACATTTACTTTTCTACTGAAAAGGACTCTTTTCTGCTTCTGAATTGGTATGGATGACTGGATAACGATATCTAGTGAAGTGTCTAGAATTTTCCTTTGAAGGTACGTATAAATACAACTTCCGTCGGATATTTCACCATATTAAAGATATTATTTGCACTTAAACATATAAACATTTACTTTTCTACTGAAAAGGACTCTTTTCTGCTTCCGAATTGGTATGGATCACTGGATAACAATATCTAGTGAAGTGTCTAGCATTTTTCTTTGAAGGTACGTATAAATACAATTTGCGTCAGATATTTCAGAATATTAAAGACATTATTTGAACTTAAACGTATAAACAGTTTCTTTTCTACTGAAAGGGACTCTTTTCTGCTTCCGAATTGGTATGGATCACTGGATAACAGTATCTAGTGAAGTGTCTAGAATTTTCCTTTGAAGGTAAGTATAAATACAATTTCCGGCAAATATTTCACAATATTAAAGACATTATTTGAACTGAAACATATAAACAGTTACTTTTCTACTGAAATGGACTCTTTTCTGCTTCCGAATTGGTATGGATCACTGGATAACAATATCTAGTGAAGTGTCTAGAATTTTCCTTTGAAGGTATGTATAAATAAAACTTCCATCGGATATTTCACAATAATAAAGATATTATTTGAAATCAAACATTTAAACAGTTACTTTTCTACTGAAAGGGAGTCTTTTCTGCTTCCGAATTGGTATGGACCACTGGATAATGATATCTAGAGAAGTGTCTAGTATTTTGATCATAACTACTTCATTTGAACTCCGAATGACCTCATTCTTTTTCCTTTGGTTTCCTACTCTAATTCTTAACCAAATAGAAGGCATAATTTAGAGATTTAATTATTTTTCACTTGGATTTTGATTCATTTATCTATTACTAGATCAATCATTTTTCGATTCTAGCACTTATTTAGATTATTCAACCTAACCAACACAAATAAAAGAAAACAAGACTAGTGCAACACTGAAGCACTCTATAAGTCATGCACTTATAAATTTTGTAAATTTATTAGGATTATTTGCACACAAACATTTAATCAGTTACTTTTTTTTTACTAAAGAGGAGTCTTTCTTGCTTCTGAATTGGTATGGATCACCGAATAACGATATCTAGTGAAGTGTCTAGAATTTTCCTTTGAAGGTACGTATAAATACAACTTCCGTCGGATATTTCACTATATTAAAGATATTATTTGCACTTAAACATATAAACATTTACTTCTCTACTGAAAAGGACTCTTTTCTGCTTATGAATTGGTATGGATGACTGGATAACGATATCTAGTGAAGTGTCTAGAATTTTACTTATAAGGTACGTATAAATACAATTTGCGTCAGATATTTCAGAATATTAAAGACATTATTTGAACTTAAACGTATAAACAGTTACTCTTCTACTGAAAGGGACTCTTTTCTGCTTCCGAATTGGTATGGATCACTGGATAACAATATCTAGTGAAGTGTCTAGCATTTTCCTTTGAAGGTACGTATAAATACAATTTGCGTCAGATATTTCAGAATATTAAAGACATTATTTGAACTTAAACGTATAAACAGTTTCTTTTCTACTGAAAGGGACTCTTTTCTGCTTCCGAATTGGTATGGATCACTGGATAACAGTATCTAGTGAAGTGTCTAGAATTTTCCTTTGAAGGTACGTATAAATACAATTTCCGTCAGATATTTCACAATATTAAAGACATTATTTGAACTGAAACATATAAACAGTTACTTTTCTACTGAAATGGACTCTTTTCTGCTTCCGAATTGGTATGGATCACTGGATAACAATATCTAGTGAAGTGTTTAGAATTTTCCTTTGAAGGTATGTATAAATAAAACTTCCATCGGATATTTCACAATACTAAAGATATTATTTGAAATCAAACATTTAAACAGTTACTTTTCTACTGAAAGGGAGTCTTTTCTGCTTCCGAATTGGTATGGACCACTGGATAATGATATCTAGAGAAGTGTCTAGTATTTTGATCATATCTACTTCATTTGAACTCCGAATGACCTCATTCTTTTTCCTTTGGTTTCCTACTCTAATTCTTAACCAAATAGAAGACAGAATTTACAGATTTAATTATTTTTCACTTGGATTTTGATTCATTTATCTATTACTAGATCAATCATTTTTCGATTCTAGCACTTCTTTAGATTATTCAACCTAACCAACACAAATAAAAGAAAACAAGACTAATGCAACACTGAAGCATACTGAATTGACACTAAAGCTCTATAAGTCATGCACTTATAAATTTTGTAAATTTATTAGGATTATTTGCACACAAACATTTAATCAGTTACTTTTTTTTACTAAAGAGGAGTCTTTCTTGCTTCTGAGTTGGTATGGATCACCGAATAACGATATCTAGTGAAGTGTCTAGAATTTTCCTTTGAAGGTACGTATAAATACAACTTCTGTCGGATATTTCACCATATTAAAGATATTATTTGCACTTAAACATATAAACATTTACTTTTCTACTGAAAGGGACTCTTTTCTGCTTCCGAATTGGTATGGATCACCGGATAACAGTATCTAGTGAAGTGTCTAGAATTTTCCTTTGAAGGTACGTATAAATACAATTTCCGTCAGATATTTCACAATATTAAAGACATTATTTGAACTGAAACATATAAACAGTTACTTTTTTACTGAAATGGACTCTTTTCTGCTTCCGAATTGGTATGGATCACTGGATAACAATATCTAGTGAAGTGTCTAGAATTTTCCTTTGAAGGTATGTATAAATAAAACTTCCATCGGATATTTCACAATACTAAAGATATTATTTGAAATCAAACATTTAAACAGTTACTTTTCAACTGAAAGGGAGTCTTTTCTGCTTCCGAATTGGTATGGACCACTGGATAATGATATCTAGAGAAGTGTCTAGTATTTTGATCATATCTACTTCATTTGAACTCCGAATGACCTCATTCTTTTTCCTTTGGTTTCCTACTATACTTCTTAACCAAATAGAAGGCAGAATTTACAGATTTAATTATTTTTCACTTGGATTTTGATTCATTTATCTATTACTAGATCAATCATTTTTCGATTCTAGCACTTCTTTAGATTATTCAACCTAACCAACACAAATAAAAGAAAACAAGACTAGTGCAACACTGAAGCATACTGAATTGACACTAAAGCTCTATAAGTCATGCACTTATAAATTTTGTAAATTTATTAGGATTATTTGCACACAAACATTTAATCAGTTACTTTTTTTTTTACTAAAGAGGAGTCTTTCTTGCTTCTGAATTGGTATGGATCACCGAATAACGATATCTAGTGAAGTGTCTAGAATTTTCCTTTGAAGGTACGTATAAATACAACTTCCGTCGGATATTTCACCATATTAAAGATATTATTTGCACTTAAACATATAAACATTTACTTTTCTACTGAAAAGGACTCTTTTCTGCTTATGAATTGGTATGGATGACTGGATAACGATATCTAGTGAAGTGTCTAGAATTTTACTTATAAGGTACGTATAAATACAATTTGCGTCAGATATTTCAGAATATTAAAGACATTATTTGAACTTAAACGTATAAAAAGTTACTTTTCTACTGAAATGGACTCTTTTCTGCTTCCGAATTGGTATGGATCACTGGATAACAGTATCTAGTGAAGTGTCTAGCATTTTCCTTTGAAGGTACGTATAAATACAATTTGCGTCAGATATTTCAGAATATTAAAGACATTATTTGAACTTAAACGTATAAACAGTTACTTTTCTGCTGAAAGGGACTCTTTTCTGCTTGCGAATTGGTATGGATCACTGGATAACAATATCTAGTGAAGTGTCTAGAATTTTCCTTTGAAGGTACGTATAAATACAATTTCCGTCAGATATTTCACAATATTAAAGACATTATTTGAACTGAAACATATAAACAGTTACTTTTCTACTGAAATGGACTCTTTTATGATTAAAGATATTATTTGATATCAAACATTTAAACAGTTACTTGTATACTGAACATGAGTCTTTTCTGCTTCCGAATTGGTATGGACCACTGGGTAATGATATCTAGAGAAGTGTCTAGTATTTTGATCATAACTACTTCATTTGAACTCCGAATGACCTCATTCTTTTTCCTTTGGTTTCCTACTCTAATTCTTAACCAAATAGAAGGCATAATTTAGAGATTTAATTATTTTTCACTTGGATTTTGATTCATTTATCTATTACTAGATCAATCATTTTTCGATTCTAGCACTTCTTTAGATTATTCAACCTAACCAACACAAATAAAAGAAAACAAGACTAGTGCAACACTGAAGCATACTGAATTGACACTAAAGCTCTATAAGTCATGCACTTATCAATTTTGTAAATTTATTAGGATTATTTGCACACAAAGATTTAATCAGTTACTTTTTTTTTTACTAAAGAGGAGTCTTTCTTGCTTCTGAATTGGTATGGATCACCGAATAACGATATCTAGTGAAGTGTCTAGAATTTTCCTTTGAAGGTACGTATAAATACAACTTCCGTCGGATATTTCACCATATTAAAGATATTATTTGCACTTAAACATATAAACATTTACTTTTCTACTGAAAAGGACTCTTTTCTGCTTCTGAATTGGTATGGATGACTGGATAACGATATCTAGTGAAGTGTCTAGAATTTTCCTTATAAGGTACGTATAAATACAACTTCCGTCAGATATTTCACAATATTAAAGACATTATTTGAACTGAAACATATAAACAGTTACTTTTCTACTGAAAGGAACTCTTTTCTGCTTCCGAATTGGTATGGATCACTGGATACTAGTATCTAGTGAAGTGTCTAGCATTTTCCTTGGAAGGTACGTATAAATATAATTTGCGTCAGATATTTCAGAATATTAAAGACATTATTTGAACTCAAACGTATAAACAGTTACTTTTCTGCTGAAAGGGACTCTTTTCTGCTTCCGAATTGGTATGGATCACTGGATAACAGTATCTAGTGAAGTGTCTAGAATTTTCCTTTGAAGGTACGTATAAATACAATTTCCATCAGATATTTCACAATATTAAAGACATTATTTGAACTGAAACATATAAACAATTACTTTTCTACTGAAATGGACTCTTTTCTGATTAAAGATATTATTTGATATCAAACATTTAAACAGTTACTTGTCTACTGAACGGGAGTCTTTTCTGCTTCCGAATTGGTATGGACCACTGGATAATGATATCTAGAGAAGTGTCTAGTATTTTGATCATAACTACTTCATTTGAACTCCGAATGACCTCATTCTTTTTCCTTTGGTTTCCTACTCTAATTCTTAACCAAATAGAAGGCATAATTTAGAGATTTAATTATTTTTCACTTGGATTTTGATTCATTTATCTATTACTAGATCAATCATTTTTCGATTCTAGCACTTGTTTAGATTATTCAACCTAACCAACACAAATAAAAGAAAACAAGACTAGTGCAACACTGAAGCACTCTATAAGTCATGCACTTATAAATTTTGTAAATTTATTAGGATTATTTGCACACAAACATTTAATCAGTTACTTTTTTTTTACTAAAGAGGAGTCTTTCTTGCTTCTGAATTGGTATGGATCACCGAATAACGATATCTAGTGAAGTGTCTAGAATTTTCCTTTGAAGGTACGTATAAATACAACTTCCGTCGGATATTTCACCATATTAAAGATATTATTTGCACTTAAACATATAAACATTTACTTTTCTACTGAAAAGGACTCTTTTCTGCTTATGAATTGGTCTGGATGACTGGATAACGATATCTAGTGAAGTGTCTAGAATTTTACTTATAAGGTACGTATAAATACAATTTGCGTCAGATATTTCAGAATATTAAAGACATTATTTGAACTTAAACGTAAAAATAGTTACTCTTCTACTGAAAGGGACTCTTTTCTGCTTCCGAATTGGTATGGATCACTGGATAACAATATCTAGTGAAGTGTCTAGCATTTTACTTTGAAGGTACGTATAAATACAATTTGCGTCAGATATTTCAGAATACTAAAGACATTATTTGAACTTAAACGTATAAACAGTTTCTTTTCTACTGAAAGGGACTCTTTTCTGCTTCCGAATTGGTATGGATCACTGGATAACAATATCTAGTGAAGTGTCTAGAATTTTCCTTTGAAGGTAAGTATAAATACAATTTTCGTCAGATATTTCACAATATTAAAGACATTATTTGAACTGAAACATATAAACAGTTACTTTTCTACTGAAATGGACTATTTTCTGCTTCCGAATTGGTATGGATCACTAGATAACAATATCTAGTGAAGTGTCTAGAATTTTCCTTTGAAGGTATGTATAAATAAAACTTCCATCGTATATTTCACAATACTAAAGATATTATTTGAAATCAAACATTTAAACAGTTACTTTTCTACTGAAAGGGAGTCTTTTCTGCTTCCGAATTGGTATGGACCACTGGATAATGATATCTAGAGAAGTGTCTAGCATTTTCCTTTGAAGGTACGTATAAATACAATTTGCGTCAGATATTTCAGAATATTAAAGACATTATTTGAACTTAAACGTATAAACAGTTTCTTTTCTACTGAAAGGGACTCTTTTCTGCTTCCGAATTGGTATGGATCACTGGATAACAGTATCTAGTGAAGTGTCTAGAATTTTCCTTTTAAGGTACGTATAAATACAATTTCCGTCAGATATTTCACAATATTAAAGACATTATTTGAACTGAAACATATAAACAGTTACTTTTCTACTGAAATGGACTCTTTTCTGCTTCCGAATTGGTATGGATCACTGGATAACAATATCTAGTGAAGTGTCTAGAATTTTCCTTTGAAGGTATGTATAAATAAAACTTGCATCGGATATTTCACAATACTAAAGATATTATTTGAAATCAAACATTTAAACAGTTACTTTTCTACTGAAAGGGAGTCTTTTCTGCTTCCGAATTGGTATGGACCACTGGATAATGATATCTAGAGAAGTGTCTGGTATTTTGATCATAACTACTTCATTTGAACTCCGAATGACCTCATTCTTTTTCCTTTGGTTTCCTACTCTAATTCTTAACCAAATAAAATGCATAATTTAGAGATTTAATTATTTTTGACTTGGATTTTGATTCATTTATCTATTACTAGATCAATCATTTTTCGATTCTAGCACTTCTTTAGATTATTCAACCTAACCAACACAAATAAAAGAAAACAAGACTAGTGCAACACTGAAGCATACTGAATTGACACTAAAGCTCTATAAGTCATGCACTTATAAATTTTGTAAATTTATTAGGATTATTTGCACTCAAACATTTAATCAGTTACTTTTTTTTTTACTAAAGAGGAGTCTTTCTTGCTTCTGAATTGGTATGGATCACCGAATAACGATATCTAGTGAAGTGTCTAGAATTTTCCTTTGAAGGTACGTATAAATACAACTTCCGTCGGATATTTCACCATATTAAAGATATTATTTGCACTTAAACATATAAAGATTTACTTTTCTACTGAAAAGGACTCTTTTCTGCTTCTGAATTGGTATGGATGACTGGATAACGATATCTAGTAAAGTGTCTACAATTTTACTTATAAGGTACGTCAAAATACAATTTGCGTCAGATATTTCAGAATATTAAAGACATTATTTGAACTTAAACGTATAAACAGTTACTTTTCTACTGAAAGGGACTCTTTTCTGCTTCCGAATTGGTATGGATCACTGGATAAAACAATATCTAGTGAAGTGTCTAGAATTTTCCTTGGAAGGTACGTATAAATACAATTTTCGTCAGATATTTCACAATATTAAAGACATTATTTGAACTGAAACATATAAACAGTTACTTTTCTACTGAAATGGACTCTTTTCTGATTAAAGATATTATTTGATATCAAACATTTAAACAGTTACTTTTCTACTGAACGGGAGTCTTTTCTGCTTCCGAATTGGTATGGACCACTGGATAATGATATCTAGAGATGTGTCTAGTATTTTGATCATAACTACTTCATTTGAACTCCGAATGACCTCATTCTTTTTCCTTTGGTTTCCTACTCTAATTCTTAACCAAATAGAAGGCAGAATTACAGACTTAATTATTTTTCACTTGGATTTTGATTCATTTATCTTTTACTAGATCAATCATTTTTCGATTCTAGCACTTCTTTAGATTATTCAACCTAACCAACACAAATAAAAGAAAACAAGACTAGTACAACACTGAAGCATACTGAATTGACACTAAAGCTCTATAAGTCATGCACTTATAAATTTTGTAAATTTATTAGGATTATTTGCACACAAACATTTAATCAGTTACTTTTTTTTTTACTAAAGAGGAGTCTTTCTTGCTTCTGAATTGGTATGGATCACCGAATAACGATATCTAGTGAAGTGTCTAGAATTTTCCTTTGAAGGTACGTATAAATACAACTTCCGTCGGATATTTCACCATATTAAAGATATTATTTGCACTTAAACATATAAACATTTACTTTTCTACTGAAAAGGACTCTTTTCTGCTTATGAATTGGTATGGATGACTGGATAACGATATCTAGTGAAGTGTCTAGAATTTTACTTATAAGGTACGTATAAATACAATTTGCGTCAGATATTTCAGAATATTAAAGACATTATTTGAACTTAAACGTATAAAAAGTTACTTTTCTACTGAAATGGACTCTTTTCTGCTTCCGAATTGGTATGGATCACTGGATAACAGTATCTAGTGAAGTGTCTAGCATTTTCCTTTGAAGGTACGTATAAATACAATTTGCGTCAGATATTTCAGAATATTAAAGACATTATTTGAACTTAAACGTATAAACAGTTACTTTTCTGCTGAAAGGGACTCTTTTCTGCTTGCGAATTGGTATGGATCACTGGATAACAATATCTAGTGAAGTGTCTAGAATTTTCCTTTGAAGGTACGTATAAATACAATTTCCGTCAGATATTTCACAATATTAAAGACATTATTTGAACTGAAACATATAAACAGTTACTTTTCTACTGAAATGGACTCTTTTATGATTAAAGATATTATTTGATATCAAACATTTAAACAGTTACTTGTATACTGAACATGAGTCTTTTCTGCTTCCGAATTGGTATGGACCACTGGGTAATGATATCTAGAGAAGTGTCTAGTATTTTGATCATAACTACTTCATTTGAACTCCGAATGACCTCATTCTTTTTCCTTTGGTTTCCTACTCTAATTCTTAACCAAATAGAAGGCATAATTTAGAGATTTAATTATTTTTCACTTGGATTTTGATTCATTTATCTATTACTAGATCAATCATTTTTCGATTCTAGCACTTCTTTAGATTATTCAACCTAACCAACACAAATAAAAGAAAACAAGACTAGTGCAACACTGAAGCATACTGAATTGACACTAAAGCTCTATAAGTCATGCACTTATCAATTTTGTAAATTTATTAGGATTATTTGCACACAAAGATTTAATCAGTTACTTTTTTTTTTACTAAAGAGGAGTCTTTCTTGCTTCTGAATTGGTATGGATCACCGAATAACGATATCTAGTGAAGTGTCTAGAATTTTCCTTTGAAGGTACGTATAAATACAACTTCCGTCGGATATTTCACCATATTAAAGATATTATTTGCACTTAAACATATAAACATTTACTTTTCTACTGAAAAGGACTCTTTTCTGCTTCTGAATTGGTATGGATGACTGGATAACGATATCTAGTGAAGTGTCTAGAATTTTCCTTATAAGGTACGTATAAATACAACTTCCGTCAGATATTTCACAATATTAAAGACATTATTTGAACTGAAACATATAAACAGTTACTTTTCTACTGAAAAGAACTCTTTTCTGCTTCCGAATTGGTATGGATCACTGGATACTAGTATCTAGTGAAGTGTCTAGCATTTTCCTTGGAAGGTACGTATAAATACAATTTGCGTCAGATATTTCAGAATATTAAAGACATTATTTGAACTCAAACGTATAAACAGTTACTTTTCTGCTGAAAGGGACTCTTTTCTGCTTCCGAATTGGTATGGATCACTGGATAACAGTATCTAGTGAAGTGTCTAGAATTTTCCTTTGAAGGTACGTATAAATACAATTTCCGTCAGATATTTCACAATATTAAAGACATTATTTGAACTGAAACATATAAACAATTACTTTTCTACTGAAATGGACTCTTTTCTGATTAAAGATATTATTTGATATCAAACATTTAAACAGTTACTTGTCTACTGAACGGGAGTCTTTTCTGCTTCCGAATTGGTATGGACCACTGGATAATGATATCTAGAGAAGTGTCTAGTATTTTGATCATAACTACTTCATTTGAACTCCGAATGACCTCATTCTTTTTCCTTTGGTTTCCTACTCTAATTCTTAACCAAATAGAAGGCAGAATTTACAGATTTAATTATTTTTCACTTGGATTTTGATTCATTTATCTATTACTAGATCAATCATTTTTCGATTCTAGCACTTCTTTAGATTATTCAACCTAACCAACACAAATAAAAGAAAACAAGACTAGTGCAACACTGAAGCATACTGAATTGACACTAAAGCTCTATAAGTCATGCACTTATCAATTTTGTAAATTTATTAGGATTATTTGCACACAAAGATTTAATCAGTTACTTTTTTTTTTACTAAAGAGGAGTCTTTCTTGCTTCTGAATTGGTATGGATCACCGAATAACGATATCTAGTGAAGTGTCTAGAATTTTCCTTTGAAGGTACGTATAAATACAACTTCCGTCGGATATTTCACCATATTAAAGATATTATTTGCACTTAAACATATAAACATTTACTTTTCTACTGAAAAGGACTCTTTTCTGCTTCTGAATTGGTATGGATGACTGGATAACGATATCTAGTGAAGTGTCTAGAATTTTCCTAATAAGGTACGTATAAATACAACTTCCTTCAGATATTTCACAATATTAAAGACATTATTTGAACTGAAACATATAAACAGTTACTTTTCTACTGAAAGGAACTCTTTTCTGCTTCCGAATTGGTATGGATCACTGGATACTAGTATCTAGTGAAGTGTCTAGCATTTTCCTTGGAAGGTACGTATAAATACAATTTGCGTCAGATATTTCTGAATATTAAAGACATTATTTGAACTTAAACGTATAAACAGTTACTTTTCTGGTGAAAGGGACTCTTTTCTGCTTCCGAATTGGTATGGATCACTGGATAACAGTATCTAGTGAAGTGTCTAGAATTTTCCTTTGAAGGTACGTATAAATACAATTTCCGTCAGATATTTCACAATATTAAAGACATTATTTGAACTGAAACGTATAAACAGTTACTTTTCTACTGAAATGGACTCTTTTCTGATTAAAGATATTATTTGCACTTATCAATTTTGTAAATTTATTAGGATTATTTGCACACAAACATTTAATCAGTTACTTTTTTTTACTAAAGAGGAGTCTTTCTTGCTTCTGAGTTGGTATGGATCACCGAATAACGATATCTAGTGAAGTGTCTAGAATTTTCCTTTGAAGGTACGTATAAATACAACTTCCGTCGGATATTTCACCATATTAAAGATATTATTTGCACTTAAACATATAAACATTTACTTTTCTACTGAAAAGGACTCTTTTCTGCTTCTGAATTGGTATGATGACTGGATAACGATATCTAGTGAAGTGTCTAGAATTTTCCTAATAAGGTACGTATAAATACAACTTCCTTCAGATATTTCACAATATTAAAGACATTATTTGAACTGAAACATATAAACAGTTACTTTTCTACTGAAAGGAACTCTTTTCTGCTTCTGAATTGGTATGGATCACTGGATACTAGTATCTAGTGAAGTGTCTAGCATTTTCCTTGGAAGGTACGTATAAATACAATTTGCGTCAGATATTTCAGAATATTAAAGACATTATTTGAACTTAAACGTATAAACAGTTACTTTTCTGGTGAAAGGGACTCTTTTCTGCTTCCGAATTGGTATGGATCACTGGATAACAGTATCTAGTGAAGTGTCTAGAATTTTCCTTTGAAGGTACGTATAAATACAATTTCCGTCAGATATTTCACAATATTAAAGACATTATTTGAACTGAAACGTATAAACAGTTACTTTTCTACTGAAATGGACTCTTTTCTGATTAAAGATATTATTTGATATCAAACATTTAAACAGTTACTTGTCTACTGAACGGGAGTCTTTTCTGCTTCCGAATTGGTATGGACCACTGGATAATGATATCTAGAGAAGTGTCTAGTATTTTGATCATAACTACTTCATTTGAACTCCGAATGACCTCATTCTTTTTCCTTTGGTTTCCTACTCTAATTCTTAACCAAATAGAAGGCAGAATTTACAGATTTAATTATTTTTCACTTGGATTTTGATTCTTTTATCTATTACTAGATCAATCATTTTTCGATTCTAGCACTTCTTTAGATTATTCAACCTAACCAACACAAATAAAAGAAAACAAGACTAGTGCAACACTGAAGCATACTGAATTGACACTAAAGCTCTATAAGTCATGCACTTATCAATTTTATAAATTTATTAGGATTATTTGCACACAAAGATTTAATCAGTTACTTTTTTTTTACTAAAGAGGAGTCTTTCTTGCTTCTGAATTGGTATGGATCACCGAATAACGATATCTAGTGAAGTGTCTAGAATTTTCCTTTGAAGGTACCTATAAATACAACTTCCGTCGGATATTTCACCATATTAAAGATATTATTTGCACTTAAACATATAAACATTTACTTTTCTACTGAAAAGGACTCTTTTCTGCTTCTGAATTGGTATGGATGACTGGATAACGATATCTAGTGAAGTGTCTAGAATTTTCCTTATAAGGTACGTATAAATACAACTTCCGTCAGATATTTCACAATATTAAAGACATTATTTGAACTGAAACATATAAACAGTTACTCTTCTACTGAAAGGGACTCTTTTCTGCTTCCGAATTGGTATGGATCACTGGATAACAATATCTAGTGAAGTGTCTAGCATTTTCCTTTGAAGGTACGTATAAATACAATTTGCGTCAGATATTTCAGAATATTAAATACATTATTTGAACTTAAACGTATAAACAGTTACTTTTCTGGTGAAAGGGACTCTTTTCTGCTTCCGAATTGGTATGGATCACTGGATAACAGTATCTAGTGAAGTGTCTAGAATTTTCCTTTGAAGGTACGTATAAATACAATTTCCGTCAGATATTTCACAATATTAAAGACATTATTTGAACTGAAACATATAAACAGTTACTTTTCTACTGAAATGGACTCTTTTCTGATTAAAGATATTATTTGATATCAAACATTTAAACAGTTACTTGTCTACTGAACGGGAGTCTTTTCTGCTTACGAATTGGTATGGACCACTAGATAATGATATCTAGAGAAGTGTCTAGTATTTTGATCATAACTACTTCATTTGAACTCCGAATGACCTCATTCTTTTTCCTTTGGTTTCCTACTCTAATTCTTAACCAAATAGAAGGCAGAATTTACAGACTTAATTATTTTTCACTTGGATTTTGATTCATTTATCTATTACTAGATCAATCATTTTTCGATTCTAGCACTTCTTTAGATTATTCAACCTAACCAACACAAATAAAAGAAAACAAGACTAGTGCAACACTGAAGCATACTGAATTGACACTAAAGCTCTATAAGTCATGCACTTATCAATTTTGTAAATTTATTAGGATTATTTGCACACAAACATTTAATCAGTTACTTTTTTTTACTAAAGAGGAGTCTTTCTTGCTTTTGAGTTGGTATGGATCACCGAATAACGATATCTAGTGAAGTGTCTAGAATTTTCCTTTGAAGGTACGTATAAATACAACTTCCGTCGGATATTTCACCATATTAAAGATATTATTTGCACTTAAACATATAAACATTTACTTTTCTACTGAAAAGGACTCTTTTCTGCTTATGAATTGGTAAGGATGACTGGATAACGATATCTAGTGAAGTGTCTAGAATTTTACTTATAAGGTACGTATAAATACAATTTGCGTCAGATATTTCAGAATATTAAAGACATTATTTGAACTTAAACGTATAAACAGTTACTCTTCTACTGAAAGGGACTCTTTTCTGCTTCCGAATTGGTATGGATCACTGTATAACAATATCTAGTGAAGTGTCTAGCATTTTCCTTGGAAGGTACGTATAAATACAATTTGCGTCAGATATTTCAGAATATTAAAGACGTTATTTGAACTTAAACGTATAAACAGTTACTTTTCTGCTGAAAGGGACTCTTTTCTGCTTCCGAATTGGTATGGATCACTGGATAACAGTATCTAGTGAAGCGTCTAGAATTTTCCTTTGAAGGTACATATAAATACAATTTCCGTCAGATATTTCACAATATTAAAGACATTATTTGAACTGAAACATATAAACAGTTACTTTTCTACTGAAATGGACTCTTTTCTGATTAAAGATATTATTTGATATCAAACATTTAAACAGTTACTTGTCTACTGAACGGGAGTCTTTTCTGCTTACGAATTGGTATGGACCACTAGATAATGATATCTAGAGAAGTGTCTAGTATTTTGATCATAACTACTTCATTTGAACTCCGAATGACCTCATTCTTTTTCCTTTGGTTTCCTACTCTAATTCTTAACCAAATAGAAGGCAGAATTTACAGATTTAATTATTTTTCACTTGGATTTTGATTCATTTATCTATTACTAGATCAATCATTTTTCGATTCTAGCACTTCTTTAGATTATTCAACCTAACCAACACAAATAAAAGAAAACAAGACTAGTGCAACACTGAAGCATACTGAATTGACACTAAAGCTCTATAAGTCATGCACTTATGAATTTTGTAAATTTATTAGGATTATTTGCACACAAACATTTAATCAGTTACTTTTTTTTACTAAAGAGGAGTCTTTCTTGCTTCTGAGTTGGTATGGATCACCGAATACCGATATCTAGTGAAGTGTCTAGAATTTTCATTTGAAGGTACGTATAAATACAACTTCCGTCGGATATTTCACCATATTAAAGATATTATTTGCACTTAAACATATAAACATTTACTTTTCTACTGAAAAGGACTCTTTTCTGCTTATGAATTGGTATGGATGACTGGATAACGATATCTAGTGAAGTGTCTAGCATTTTCCTTTGAAGGTACGTATAAATACAGTTTGCGTCAGATATTTCAGAATATTAAAGACGTTATTTGAACTTAAACGTATAAACAGTTACTTTTCTGCTGAAAGGGACTCTTTTCTGCTTCCGAATTGGTATGGATCACTGGATAACAGTATCTAGTGAAGTGTCTAGAATTTTCCTTTGAAGGTACGTATAAATACAATTTCCGTCAGATATTTCACAATATTAAAGACATTATTTGAACTGAAACATATAAACAGTTACTTTTCTACTGAAATGGACTCTTTTCTGATTAAAGATATTATTTGATATCAAACATTTAAACAGTTACTTGTCTACTGAACGAGAGTCTTTTCTGCTTCCGAATTGGTATGGACCACTGGATAATGATATCTAGAGAAGTGTCTAGTATTTTGATCATAACTACTTCATTTGAACTCCGAATGACCTCATTCCTTTTCCTTTGGTTTCCTACTCTAATTCTTAACCAAATAGAAGGCAGAATTTACAGATTTAATTATTTTTCACTTGGATTTTGATTCATTTATCTATTACTAGATCAATCATTTTTCGATTCTAGCACTTCTTTAGATTATTCAACCTAACCAACACAAATAAAAGAAAACAAGACTAGTGCAACACTGAAGCATACTGAATTGACACTAAAGCTCTATAAGTCATGCACTTATCAATTTTGTAAATTTATTAGGATTATTTGCACACAAAGATTTAATCAGTTACTTTCTTTTTACTAAAGAGGAGTCTTTCTTGCTTCTGAATTGGTATGGATCACCGAATAACGATATCTAGTGAAGTGTCTAGAATTTTCCTTTGAAGGTACGTATAAATACAACTTCCGTCGGATATTTCACCATATTAAAGATATTATTTGCACTTAAACATATAAACATTTACTTTTCTACTGAAAAGGACTCTTTTCTGCTTCTGAATTGGTATGGATGACTGGATAACGATATCTAGTGAAGTGTCTAGAATTTTCCTAATAAGGTACGTATAAATACAACTTCCTTCAGATATTTCACAATATTAAAGACATTATTTGAACTGAAACATATAAACAGTTACTTTTCTACTGAAAGGAACTCTTTTCTGCTTCTGAATTGGTATGGATCACTGGATACTAGTATCTAGTGAAGTGTCTAGCATTTTCCTTGGAAGGTACGTATAAATACAATTTGCGTCAGATATTTCAGAATATTAAAGACGTTATTTGAACTTAAACGTATAAACAGTTACTTTTCTGGTGAAAGGGACTCTTTTCTGCTTCCGAATTGGTATGGATCACTGGATAACAGTATCTAGTGAAGTGTCTAGAATTTTCCTTTGAAGGTACGTATAAATACAATTTCCGTCAGATATTTCACAATATTAAAGACATTATTTGAACTGAAACATATAAACAGTTACTTTTCTACTGAAATGGACTCTTTTCTGATTAAAGATATTATTTGATATCAAACATTTAAACAGTTACTTGTCTACTGAACGGGAGTCTTTTCTGCTTACGAATTGGTATGGACCACTGGATAATGATATCTAGAGAAGTGTCTAGTATTTTGATCATAACTACTTCATTTGAACTCCGAATGACCTCATTCTTTTTCCTTTGGTTTCCTACTCTAATTCTTAACCAAATAGAAGGCAGAATTTACAGATTTAATTATTTTTCACTTGGATTTTGATTCATTTATGTTTTACTAGATCAATCATTTTTCGATTCTAGCACTTCTTTAGATTATTCAACCTAACCAACACAAATAAAAGAAAACAAGACTAGTACAACACTGAAGCATACTGAATTGACACTAAAGCTCTATAAGTCATGCACTTATAAATTTTGTAAATTTATTAGGATTATTTGGACACAAACATTTAATCAGTTACTTTTTTTTTACTAAAGAGGAGTCTTTCTTGCTTCTTAATTGGTATGGATCACCGAATAACGATATCTAGTGAAGTGTCTAGAATTTTCCTTTGAAGGTACGTATAAATACAACTTCCGTCGGATATTTCACCATATTAAAGATATTATTTGCACTTAAACATATAAAGATTTACTTTTCTACTGAAAATGAGTCTTTTCTGCTTCCGAATTGGTATGGATCACTGGATAACAATATCTAGTGAAGTGTCTAGCATTTTCCTTTGAAGGTACGTAAAAATACAATTTGCGTCAGATATTTCAGAATATTAAAGACATTATTTGAACTTAAACGTATAAACAGTTACTTTTCTACTGAAAGAGACTCTTTTCTGCTTCCGAATTGGTATGGATCACTGGATAAAACAATATCTAGTGAAGTGTCTAGAATTTTCCTTGGAAGGTACGTATAAATACAATTTCCGTCAGATATTTCACAATACTAAAGACATTATTTGAACTGAAACATATAAACAGTTACTTTTCTACTGAAAGGGACTCTTTTCTGCTTCCGAATTGGTATGGATCACTGGATAACAGTATCTAGTGAAGTGTCTAGCATTTTCCTTTGAAGGTACGAGTAAATACAATTTGCGTCAGATATTTCAGAATATTAAAGACATTATTTGAACTACAACGTATAAACAATTACTTTTCTGCTGAAAGGGACTCTTTTCTGCTTCTGAATTGGTATGGATCACTGGATAACAATATCTAGTGAAGTGTCTAGCATTTTCCTTTCAAGGTACGTATAAATACAATTTACGTCAGATATTTCACAATATTAAAGACATTATTTGAACTGAAACATATAAACAGTTACTTTTCTACTGAAATGGACTCTTTTCTGATTAAAGATATTATTTGATATCAAACATTTAAACAGTTACTTTTCTACTGAACGGGAGTCTTTTCTGCTTCCGAATTGGTATGGACCACTGGATAATGATATCTAGAGAAGTGTCTAGTATTTTGATCATAACTACTTCATTTGAACTCCGAATGACCTCATTCTTTTTCCTTTGGTTTCCTACTCTAATTCTTAACCAAATAGAAGGAAGAATTTACAGATTTAATTATTTTTCACTTGGATTTTGATTCATTTATCTTTTACTAGATCAATCATTTTTCGATTCTAGCACTTCTTTAGATTATTCAACCTAACCAACACAAATAAAAGAAAACAAGACTAGTACAACACTGAAGCATACTGAATTGACACTAAAGCTCTATAAGTCATGCACTTATAAATTTTGTAAATTTATTAGGATTATTTGCACACAAACATTTAATCAGTTACTTTTTTTTTACTAAAGAGGAGTCTTTCTTGCTTCTGAATTGGTATGGATCACCGAATAACGATATCTAGTGAAGTGTCTAGAATTTTCCTTTGAAGGTACGTATAAATACAACTTCCGTCGGATATTTCACCATATTAAAGATATTATTTTCACTTAAACATATAAACATTTACTTTTCTACTGAAAAGGACTCTTTTCTGCTTCTTAATTGGTATGGATGACTGGATAACGATATCTAGTGAAGTGTCTAGAATTTTCCTTATAAGGTACGTATAAATACAACTTCCGTCAGATATTTCACAATATTAAAGACATTATTTGAACTGAAACATATAAACAGTTACTTTTCTACTGAAAGGGACTCTTTTCTGCTTCTGAATTGGTATGGATCACTGGATACTAGTATCGAGTGAAGTGTCTAGCATTTTCCTTGGAAGGTACGTATAAATACAATTTGCGTCAGATATTTCAGAATATTAAAGACATTATTTGAACTTAAACGTATAAACAGTTACTTTTCTGCTGAAAGGGACTCTTTTCTGCTTCCGAATTGGTATGGATCACTGGATAACAGTATCTAGTGAAGTGTCTAGAATTTTCCTTTGAAGGTACGTATAAATACAATTTCCATCAGATATTTCACAATATTAAAGACATTATTTGAACTGAAACATATAAACAGTTACTTTTCTACTGAAATGGACTCTTTTCTGATTAAAGATATTATTTGATATCAAACATTTAAACAGTTACTTTTCTACTGAACGTGAGTCTTTTCTGCTTCCGAATTGGTATGGACCACTGGATAATGATATCTAGAGAAGTGTCTAGTATTTTGATCATAACTACTTCATTTGAACTCCGAATGACCTCATTCTTTTTCCTTTGGTTTCCTACTCTAATTCTTAACCAAATAGAAGGCAGAATTTACAGATTTAATTATTTTTCACTTGGATTTTGATTCATTTATCTATTACTAGATCAATCATTTTTCGATTCTAGCACTTCTTTAGATTATTCAACCTAACCAACACAAATAAAAGAAAACAAGACTAGTGCAACACTGAAGCATACTGAATTGACACTAAAGCTCTATAAGTCATGCACTTATCAATTTTGTAAATTTATTAGGATTATTTGCACACAAAGATTTAATCAGTTACTTTTTTTTTACTAAAGAGGAGTCTTTCTTGCTTCTGAATTGGTATGGATCACCGAATAACGATATCTAGTGAAGTGTCTAGAATTTTCCTTTGAAGGTACGTATAAATACAACTTCCGTCGGATATTTCACCATATTAAAGATATTATTTGCACTTAAACATATAAACATTTACTTTTCTACTGAAAAGGACTCTTTTCTGCTTCTGAATTGGTATGGATGACTGGATAACGATATCTAGTGAAGTGTCTAGAATTTTCCTAATAAGGTACGTATAAATACAACTTCCGTCGGATATTTCACCATATTAAAGATATTATTTGCACTTAAACATATAAACATTTACTTTTCTACTGAAAAGGACTCTTTTCTGCTTATGAATTGGTATGGATGACTGGATAACGATATCTAGTGAAGTGTCTAGCATTTTCCTTTGAAGGTACGTATAAATACAATTTGCGTCAGATATTTCAGAATATTAAAGACGTTATTTGAACTTAAACGTATAAACAGTTACTTTTCTGGTGAAAGGGACTCTTTTCTGCTTCCGAATTGGTATGGATCACTGGATAACAGTATCTAGTGAAGTGTCTAGAATTTTCCTTTGAAGGTACGTATAAATACAATTTCCGTCAGATATTTCACAATATTAAAGACATTATTTGAACTGAAACATATAAACAGTTACTTTTCTACTGAAATGGACTCTTTTCTGATTAAAGATATTATTTGATATCAAACATTTAAACAGTTACTTGTCTACTGAACGGGAGTCTTTTCTGCTTACGAATTGGTATGGACCACTGGATAATGATATCTAGAGAAGTGTCTAGTATTTTGATCATAACTACTTCATTTGAACTCCGAATGACCTCATTCTTTTTCCTTTGGTTTCCTACTCTAATTCTTAACCAAATAGAAGGCAGAATTTACAGATTTAATTATTTTTCACTTGGATTTTGATTCATTTATCTATTACTAGATCAATCATTTTTCGATTCTAGCACTTCTTTAGATTATTCAACCTAACCAACACAAATAAAAGAAAACAAGACTAGTGCAACACTGAAGCATAATGAATTGACACTAAAGCTCTATAAGTCATGCACTTATCAATTTTGTAAATTTATTAGGATTATTTGCACACAAAGATTTAATCAGTTACTTTTTTTTTACTAAAGAGGAGTCTTTCTTGCTTCTGAATTGGTATGGATCACCGAATAACGATATCTAGTGAAGTGTCTAGAATTTTCCTTTGAAGGTACGTATAAATACAACTTCCGTCGGATATTTCACCATATTAAAGATATTATTTGCACTTAAACATATAAACATTTACTTTTCTACTGAAAAGGACTCTTTTCTGCTTCTGAATTGGTATGGATGACTGGATAACGATATCTAGTGAAGTGTCTAGAATTTTCCTAATAAGGTACGTATAAATACAACTTCCTTCAGATATTTCACAATATTAAAGACATTATTTGAACTGAAACATATAAACAGTTACTTTTCTACTGAAAGGAACTCTTTTCTGCTTCTGAATTGGTATGGATCACTGGATACTAGTATCTAGTGAAGTGTCTAGCATTTTCCTTGGAAGGTACGTATAAATACAATTTGCGTCAGATATTTCAGAATATTAAAGAC
>NC_039368.1:125306327-125311602 GCF_003573695.1 Papaver somniferum | reverse complement strand
AGATTTAATTATTTTTCACTTGGATTTTGATTCATTTATCTATTACTAGATCAATCATTTTTCGATTCTAGCACTTCTTTAGATTATTCAACCTAACCAACACAAATAAAAGAAAACAAGACTAGTACAACACTGAAGCATACTGAATTGACACTAAAGCTCTATAAGTCATGCACTTATAAATTTTGTAAATTTATTAGGATTATTTGCACACAAACATTTAATCAGTTACTTTTTTTTTACTAAAGAGGAGTCTTTCTTGCTTCTGAATTGGTATGGATCACCGAATAACGATATCTAGTGAAATGTCTAGAATTTTCTTTTGAAGGTACGTATAAATACAACTTCCGTCGAATATTTCACCATATTAAAGATATTATTTGCACTTAAACATATAAACATTTACTTTTCTACTGAAAAGGACTCTTTTCTGCTTATGAATTGGTATGGATGACTGGATAACGATATCTAGTGAAGTGTCAAGAATTTTAATTATAAGGTACGTATAAATACAATTTGCGTCAGATATTTTAGAATATTAAAGACATTATTTGAACTTAAACGTATAAACAGTTACTTTTCTACTGAAAGGGACTCTTTTCTGCTTCCGAATTGGTATGGATCACTGGATAACAGTATCTAGTGAAGTGTCTAGCATTTTCCTTTGAAGGTACGTATAAATACAATTTGCGTCAGATATTTCAGAATATTAAAGACATTATTTGAACTTAAACGTATAAACAGTTTCTTTTCTACTGAAAGGGACTCTTTTCTGCTTCCGAATTGGTATGGATCACTGGATACCAGTATCTAGTGAAGTGTCTAGAATTTTCCTTTGAAGGTACGTATAAATACAATTTCCGTCAGATATTTCACAATATTAAAGACATTATTTGAACTGAAACATATAAACAGTTACTTTTCTACTGAAATGGACTCTTTTCTGCTTCCGAATTGGTATGGATCACTGGATAACAATATCTAGTGAAGTGTCTAGAATTTTCCTTTGAAGGTATGTATAAATAAAACTTCCATCGGATATTTCACAATAATAAAGATATTATTTGAAATCAAACATTTAAACAGTTACTTTTCTACTGAAAGGGAGTCTTTTCTGCTTCCGAATTGGTATGGACCACTGGATAATGATATCTAGAGAAGTGTCTAGTATTTTGATCATAACTACTTCATTTGAACTCCGAATGACCTCATTCTTTTTCCTTTGGTTTCCTACTCTAATTCTTAACCAAATAGAAGGCATAATTTAGAGATTTAATTATGTTTCACTTGGATTTTGATTCATTTATCTATTACTAGATCAATCATTTTTCGATTCTAGCACTTATTTAGATTATTCAACCTAACCAACACAAATAAAAGAAAACAAGACTAGTGCAACACTGAAGCACTCTATAAGTCATGCACTTATAAATTTTGTAAATTTATTAGGATTATTTGCACACAAACATTTAATCAGTTACTTTTTTTTTACTAAAGAGGAGTCTTTCTTGCTTCTGAATTGGTATGGATCACCGAATAACGATATCTAGTGAAGTGTCTAGAATTTTCCTTTGAAGGTACGTATAAATACAACTTTCGTCGGATATTTCACCATATTAAAGATATTATTTGCACTTAAACATATAAACATTTACTTCTCTACTGAAAAGGACTCTTTTCTGCTTATGAATTGGTATGGATGACTGGATAACGATATCTAGTGAAGTGTCTAGAATTTTAATTATAAGGTACGTATAAATACAATTTGCGTCAGATATTTTAGAATATTAAAGACATTATTTGAACTTAAACGTATAAACAGTTACTTTTCTACTGAAAGGGACTCTTTTCTGCTTCCGAATTGGTATGGATCACTGGATAACAGTATCTAGTGAAGTGTCTAGAATTTTCCTTTGAAGGTACGTATAAATACAATTTCCGTCAGATATTTCACAATATTAAAGACATTATTTGAACTGAAACATATAAACAGTTACTTTTCTACTGAAATGGACTCTTTTCTGCTTCCGAATTGGTATGGATCACTGGATAACAATATCTAGTGAAGTGTCTAGAATTTTCCTTTGAAGGTATGTATAAATAAAACTTCCATCGGATATTTCACAATAATAAAGATATTATTTGAAATCAAACATTTAAACAGTTACTTTTCTACTGAAAGGGAGTCTTTTCTGCTTCCGAATTGGTATGGACCACTGGATAATGATATCTAGAGAAGTGTCTAGTATTTTGATCATAACTACTTCATTTGAACTCCGAATGACCTCATTCTTTTTCCTTTGGTTTCCTACTCTAATTCTTAACCAAATAGAAGGCATAATTTAGAGATTTAATTATGTTTCACTTGGATTTTGATTCATTTATCTATTACTAGATCAATCATTTTTCGATTCTAGCACTTATTTAGATTATTCAACCTAACCAACACAAATAAAAGAAAACAAGACTAGTGCAACACTGAAGCACTCTATAAGTCATGCACTTATAAATTTTGTAAATTTATTAGGATTATTTGCACACAAACATTTAATCAGTTACTTTTTTTTTACTAAAGAGGAGTCTTTCTTGCTTCTGAATTGGTATGGATCACCGAATAACGATATCTAGTGAAGTGTCTAGAATTTTCCTTTGAAGGTACGTATAAATACAACTTTCGTCGGATATTTCACCATATTAAAGATATTATTTGCACTTAAACATATAAACATTTACTTCTCTACTGAAAAGGACTCTTTTCTGCTTATGAATTGGTATGGATGACTGGATAACGATATCTAGTGAAGTGTCTAGAATTTTACTTATAAGGTACGTATAAATACAATTTGCGTCAGATATTTCAGAATATTAAAGACATTATTTGAACTTAAACGTATAAACAGTTACTCTTCTACTGAAAGGGACTCTTTTCTGCTTCCGAATTGGTATGGATCACTGGATAACAATATCTAGTGAAGTGTCTAGCATTTTCCTTTGAAGGTACGTATAAATACAATTTGCGTCAGATATTTCAGAATATTAAAGACATTATTTGAACTTAAACGTATAAACAGTTTCTTTTCTACTGAAAGGGACTCTTTTCTGCTTCCGAATTGGTATGGATCACTGGATAACAGTATCTAGTGAAGTGTCTAGAATTTTCCTTTGAAGGTACGTATAAATACAATTTCCGTCAGATATTTCACAATATTAAAGACATTATTTGAACTGAAACATATAAACAGTTACTTTTCTACTGAAATGGACTCTTTTCTGCTTCCGAATTGGTATGGATCACTGGATAACAATATCTAGTGAAGTGTCTAGAATTTTCCTTTGAAGGTATGTATAAATAAAACTTCCATCGGATATTTCACAATACTAAAGATATTATTTGAAATCAAACATTTAAACAGTTACTTTTCTACTGAAGGGAGTCTTTTCTGCTTCCGAATTGGTATGGACCACTGGATAATGATATCTAGGGAAGTGTCTAGTATTTTGATCATAACTACTTCATTTGAACTCCGAATGACCTCATTCTTTTTCCTTTGGTTTCCTACTCTAATTCTTAACCAAATAGAAGGCAGAATTTAGAGATTTAATTATTTTTCACTTGGATTTTGATTCATTTATCTATTACTAGATCAATCATTTTTCGATTCTAGCACTTCTTTAGATTATTCAACCTAACCAACACAAATAAAAGAAAACAAGACTAGTACAACACTGAAGCATACTGAATTGACACTAAAGCTCTATAAGTCATGCACTTATAAATTTTGTAAATTTATTAGGATTATTTGCACACAAACATTTAATCAGTTACTTTTTTTTTACTAAAGAGGAGTCTTTCTTGCTTCTGAATTGGTATGGATCACCGAATAACGATATCTAGTGAAATGTCTAGAATTTTCTTTTGAAGGTACGTATAAATACAACTTCCGTCGAATATTTCACCATATTAAAGATATTATTTGCACTTAAACATATAAACATTTACTTTTCTACTGAAAAGGACTCTTTTCTGCTTATGAATTGGTATGGATGACTGGATAACGATATCTAGTGAAGTGTCTAGAATTTTAATTATAAGGTACGTATAAATACAATTTGCGTCAGATATTTTAGAATATTAAAGACATTATTTGAACTTAAACGTATAAACAGTTACTTTTCTACTGAAAGGGACTCTTTTCTGCTTCCGAATTGGTATGGATCACTGGATAACAGTATCTAGTGAAGTGTCTAGCATTTTCCTTTGAAGGTACGTATAAATCCAATTTGCGTCAGATATTTCAGAATATTAAAGACATTATTTGAACTTAAACGTATAAACAGTTTCTTTTCTACTGAAAGGGACTCTTTTCTGCTTCCGAATTGGTATGGATCACTGGATACCAGTATCTAGTGAAGTGTCTAGAATTTTCCTTTGAAGGTACGTATAAATACAATTTCCGTCAGATATTTCACAATATTAAAGACATTATTTGAACTGAAACATATAAACAGTTACTTTTCTACTGAAATGGACTCTTTTCTGCTTCCGAATTGGTATGGATCACTGGATAACAATATCTAGTGAAGTGTCTAGAATTTTCCTTTGAAGGTATGTATAAATAAAACTTCCATCGGATATTTCACAATAATAAAGATATTATTTGAAATCAAACATTTAAACAGTTACTTTTCTACTGAAAGGGAGTCTTTTCTGCTTCCGAATTGGTATGGACCACTGGATAATGATATCTAGAGAAGTGTCTAGTATTTTGATCATAACTACTTCATTTGAACTCCGAATGACCTCATTCTTTTTCCTTTGGTTTCCTACTCTAATTCTTAACCAAATAGAAGGCATAATTTAGAGATTTAATTATTTTTCACTTGGATTTTGATTCATTTATCTATTACTAGATCAATCATTTTTCGATTCTAGCACTTATTTAGATTATTCAACCTAACCAACACAAATAAAAGAAAACAAGACTAGTGCAACACTGAAGCACTCTATAAGTCATGCGCTTATAAATTTTGTAAATTTATTAGGATTATTTGCACACAAACATTTAATCAGTTACTTTTTTTTTACTAAAGAGGAGTCTTTCTTGCTTCTGAATTGGTATGGATCACCGAATAACGATATCTAGTGAAGTGTCTAGAATTTTCCTTTGAAGGTACGTATAAATACAACTTCCGTCGGATATTTCACCATATTAAAGATATTATTTGCACTTAAACATATAAACATTTACTTCTCTACTGAAAAGGACTCTTTTCT
>NC_039368.1:125270335-125306317 GCF_003573695.1 Papaver somniferum | reverse complement strand
ATTTTCCTTTGAAGGTACGTATAAATACAATTTGCGTCAGATATTTCAGAATATTAAAGACATTATTTGAACTTAAACGTATAAACAGTTTCTTTTCTACTGAAAGGGACTCTTTTCTGCTTCCGAATTGGTATGGATCACTGGATACCAGTATCTAGTGAAGTGTCTAGAATTTTCCTTTGAAGGTACGTATAAATACAATTTCCGTCAGATATTTCACAATATTAAAGACATTATTTGAACTGAAACATATAAACAGTTACTTTTCTACTGAAATGGACTCTTTTCTGCTTCCGAATTGGTATGGATCACTGGATAACAATATCTAGTGAAGTGTCTAGCATTTTCCTTTGAAGGTACGTATAAATACAATTTGCGTCAGATATTTCAGAATATTAAAGACATTATTTGAACTTAAACGTATAAACAGTTACTTTTCTACTGAAAGGGACTCTTTTCTGCTTCCGAATTGGTATGGATCACTGGATAACAGTATCTAGTGAAGTGTCTAGCATTTTCCTTTGAAGGTACGTATAAATACAATTTGCGTCAGATATTTCAGAATATTAAAGACATTATTTGAACTTAAACGTATAAACAGTTTCTTTTCTACTGAAAGGGACTCTTTTCTGCTTCCGAATTGGTATGGATCACTGGATAACAATATCTAGTGAAGTGTCTAGAATTTTCCTTTGAAGGTAAGTATAAATACAATTTCCGGCAGATATTTCACAATATTAAAGACATTATTTGAACTGAAACATATAAACAGTTACTTTTCTACTGAAATGGACTCTTTTCTGCTTCCGAATTGGTATGGATCACTGGATAACAATATCTAGTGAAGTGTCTAGAATTTTCCTTTGAAGGTATGTATAAATAAAACTTCCATCGGATATTTCACAATACTAAAGATATTATTTGAAATCAAACATTTAAACAGTTACTTTTCTACTGAAAGGGAGTCTTTTCTGCTTCCGAATTGGTATGGACCACTGGATAATGATATCTAGAGAAGTGTCTAGCATTTTCCTTTGAAGGTACGTATAAATACAATTTGCGTCAGATATTTCAGAATATTAAAGACATTATTTGAACTTAAACGTATAAACATTTTCTTTTCTACTGAAAGGGACTCTTTTCTGCTTCCGAATTGGTATGGATCACTGGATAACAGTATCTAGTGAAGTGTCTAGAATTTTCCTTTGAAGGTACGTATAAATACAATTTCCGTCAGATATTTCACAATATTAAAGACATTATTTGAACGGAAACATATAAACAGTTACTTTTCTACTGAAATGGACTCTTTTCTGCTTCCGAATTGGTATGGATCACTGGATAACAATATCTAGTGAAGTGTCTAGAATTTTCCTTTGAAGGTATGTATAAATAAAACTTCCATCGGATATTTCACAATAATAAAGATATTATTTGAAATCAAACATTTAAACAGTTACTTTTCTACTGAAAGGGAGTCTTTTCTGCTTCCGAATTGGTATGGATCACTGGATAACAATATCTAGTGAAGTGTCTAGGATTTTCCTTTGAAGGTACGTATAAATACAATTTGCGTCAGATATTTCAGAATATTAAAGACATTATTTGAACTTAAACGTATAAACAGTTTCTTTTCTACTGAAAGGGACTCTTTTCTGCTTCCGAATTGGTATGGATCACTGGATAACAGTATCTAGTGAAGTGTCTAGAATTTTCCTTTGAAGGTACGTATAAATACAATTTCCGTCAGATATTTCACAATATTAAAGACATTATTTGAACTGAAACATATAAACAGTTACTTTTCTACTGAAATGGACTCTTTTCTGCTTCCGAATTGGTATGGATCACTGGATAACAATATCTAGTGAAGTGTCTAGAATTTTCCTTTGAAGGTATGTATAAATAAAACTTCCATCGGATATTTCACAATACTAAAGATATTATTTGAAATCAAACATTTAAACAGTTACTTTTCTACTGAAGGGAGTCTTTTCTGCTTCCGAATTGGTATGGACCACTGGATAATGATATCTAGGGAAGTGTCTAGTATTTTGATCATAACTACTTCATTTGAACTCCGAATGACCTCATTCTTTTTCCTTTGGTTTCCTACTCTAATTCTTAACCAAATAGAAGGCAGAATTTAGAGATTTAATTATTTTTCACTTGGATTTTGATTCATTTATCTATTACTAGATCAATCATTTTTCGATTCTAGCACTTCTTTAGATTATTCAACCTAACCAACACAAATAAAAGAAAACAAGACTAGTACAACACTGAAGCATACTGAATTGACACTAAAGCTCTATAAGTCATGCACTTATAAATTTTGTAAATTTATTAGGATTATTTGCACACAAACATTTAATCAGTTACTTTTTTTTTACTAAAGAGGAGTCTTTCTTGCTTCTGAATTGGTATGGATCACCGAATAACGATATCTAGTGAAGTGTCTAGAATTTTCCTTTGAAGGTACGTATAAATACAACTTCCGTCGGATATTTCACCATATTAAAGATATTATTTGCACTTAAACATATAAACATTTACTTCTCTACTGAAAAGGACTCTTTTCTGCTTATGAATTGGTATGGATGACTGGATAACGATATCTAGTGAAGTGTCTAGAATTTTACTTATAAGGTACGTATAAATACAATTTGCGTCAGATATTTCAGAATATTAAAGACATTATTTGAACTTAAACGTATAAACAGTTACTCTTCTACTGAAAGGGACTCTTTTCTGCTTCCGAATTGGTATGGATCACTGGATAACAATATCTAGTGAAGTGTCTAGCATTTTCCTTTGAAGGTACGTATAAATACAATTTGCGTCAGATATTTCAGAATATTAAAGACATTATTTGAACTTAAACGTATAAACAGTTTCTTTTCTACTGAAAGGGACTCTTTTCTGCTTCCGAATTGGTATGGATCACTGGATAACAGTATCTAGTGAAGTGTCTAGAATTTTCCTTTGAAGGTAAGTATAAATACAATTTTCGTCAGATATTTCACAATATTAAAGACATTATTTGAACTGAAACATATAAACAGTTACTTTTCTACTGAAATGGACTCTTTTCTGCTTCCGAATTGGTATGGATCACTGGATAACAATATCTAGTGAAGTGTCTAGAATTTTCCTTTGAAGGTATGTATAAATAAAACTTCCATCGGATATTTCACAATACTAAAGATATTATTTGAAATAAACATTTAAACAGTTACTTTTCTACTGAAAGGGAGTCTTTTCTGCTTCCGAATTGGTATGGACCACTGGATAATGATATCTAGAGAAGTGTCTAGCATTTTCCTTTGCAGGTACGTATAAATACAATTTGCGTCAGATATTTCAGAATATTAAAGACATTATTTGAACTTAAACGTATAAAAAGTTTCTTTTCTACTGAAAGGGACTCTTTTCTGCTTCCGAATTGGTATGGATCACTGGATAACAGTATCTAGTGAAGTGTCTAGAATTTTCCTTTGAAGGTACGTATAAATACAATTTCCGTCAGATATTTCACAATATTAAAGACATTATTTGAACTGAAACATATAAACAGTTACTTTTCTACTGAAATGGACTCTTTTCTGCTTCCGAATTGGTATGGATCACTGGATAACAATATCTAGTGAAGTGTCTAGAATTTTCCTTTGAAGGTATGTATAAATAAAACTTGCATCGGATATTTCACAATACTAAAGATATTATTTGAAATCAAACATTTAAACAGTTACTTTTCTACTGAAAGGGAGTCTTTTCTGCTTCCAAATTGGTATGGACCACTGGATAATGATATCTAGAGAAGTGTCTAGTATTTTGATCATAACTACTTCATTTGAACTCCGAATGACCTCATTCTTTTTCCTTTGGTTTCCTACTCTAATTCTTAACCAAATAGAAGGCATAATTTAGAGATTTTTATTTTTCACTTGGATTTTGATTCATTTATCTATTACTAGATCAATCATTTTTCGATTCTAGCACTTCTTTAGATTATTCAACCAAACCAACACAAGTAAAAGAAAACAAGACTAGTGCAACACTGAAGCATACTGAATTGACACTAAATCTCTATAAGTCATGCACTTATAAATTTTTTAAATTTATTAGGATTATTTCCACACAAACATTTAATCAGTTACTTTTTTTTACTAAAGAGGAGTCTTTCTTGCTTCTGAATTGGTATGGATCACCGAATAACGATATCTAGTGAAGTGTCTAGAATTTTCCTTTGAAGGTACGTATAAATACAACTTCCGTCGGATATTTCACCATATTAAAGATATTATTTGCACTTAAACATATAAACATTTACTTTTCTACTGAAAAGGACTCTTTTCTGCTTCTGAATTGGTATGGATGACTGGATAACGATATCTAGTGAAGTGTCTAGAATTTTCCTTATAAGGTACGTATAAATACAACTTCCGTCAGATATTTCACAATATTAAAGACATTATTTGAACTGAAACATATAAACAGTTACTTTTCTACTGAAAGGAACTCTTTTCTGCTTCCGAATTGGTATGGATCACTGGATAC
Source organism: Papaver somniferum (assembly GCF_003573695.1). Classification (NCBI taxonomy): domain Eukaryota; kingdom Viridiplantae; phylum Streptophyta; class Magnoliopsida; order Ranunculales; family Papaveraceae; genus Papaver; species Papaver somniferum. Next base: position 125,301,757 of record NC_039368.1, on the reverse strand, counting down.
TAGTATCTAGTGAAGTGTCTAGCATTTTCCTTTGAAGGTACTATAAATACAATTTGCGTCAGATATTTCAGAATATTAAAGACATTATTTGAACTTAAACGTATAAACAGTTACTTTTCTGCTGAAAGGGACTCTTTTCTGCTTCCGAATTGGTATGGATCACTGGATAACAGTATCTAGTGAAGTGTCTAGAATTTTCCTTTGAAGGTACGTATAAATACAATTTCCGTCAGATATTTCACAATATTAAAGACATTATTTGAACTGAAACATATAAACAGTTACTTTTCTACTGAAATGGACTCTTTTCTGATTAAAGATATTATTTGATATCAAACATTTAAACAGTTACTTGTCTACTGAACGGGAGTCTTTTCTGCTTCCGAATTGGTATGGACCACTGGATAATGATATCTAGAGAAGTGTCTAGTATTTTGATCATAACTACTTCATTTGAACTCCGAATGACCTCATTCTTTTTCCTTTGGTTTCCTACTCTAATTCTTAACCAAATAGAAGACAGAATTTACAGATTTAATTATTTTTCACTTGGATTTTGATTCATTTATCTATTACTAGATCAATCATTTTTCGATTCTAGCACTTCTTTAGATTATTCAACCCAACCAACACAAATAAAAGAAAACAAGACTAGTGCAACACTGAAGCATACTGAATTGACACTAAAGCTCTATAAGTCGTGCACTTATAAATTTTGTAAATTTATTAGGATTATTTGCACTCAAACATTTAATCAGTTACTTTTTTTTTTTACAAAAGAGGAGTCTTTCTTGCTTCTGAATTGGTATGGATCACCGAATAACGATATCTAGTGAAGTGTCTAGAATTTTCCTTTGAAGGTACGTATAAATACAACTTCCGTCGGATATTTCACCATATTAAAGATATTATTTGCACTTAAACATATAAACATTTACTTTTCTACTGAAAAGGACTCTTTTCTGCTTATAAATTGGTATGGATGACTGGATAACGATATCTAGTGAAGTGTCTAGAATTTTACTTATAAGGTACGTATAAATACAATTTGCGTCAGATATTTCAGAATATTAAAAACATTATTTGAACTTAAACGTATAAATAGTTACTCTTCTACTGAAAGGGACTCTTTTCTGCTTCCGAATTGGTATGGATCACTGGATAACAATATCTAGTGAAGTGTCTAGCATTTTCCTTTGAAGGTACGTATAAATACAATTTGCGTCAGATATTTCAGAATATTAAAGACATTATTTGAACTTAAACGTATAAACAGTTTCTTTTCTACTGAAAGGGACTCTTTTCTGCTTCCGAATTGGTATGGATCACTGGATAACAATATCTAGTGAAGTGTCTAGAATTTTCCTTTGAAGGTAAGTATAAATACAATTTCCGGCAGATATTTCACAATATTAAAGACATTATTTGAACTGAAACATATAAACAGTTACTTTTCTACTGAAATGGACTCTTTTCTGCTTCCGAATTGGTATGGATCACTGGATAACAATATCTAGTGAAGTGTCTAGAATTTTCCTTTGAAGGTATGTATAAATAAAACTTCCATCGGATATTTCACAATACTAAAGATATTATTTGAAATCAAACATTTAAACAGTTACTTTTCTACTGAAAGGGAGTCTTTTCTGCTTCCGAATTGGTATGGACCACTGGATAATGATATCTAGAGAAGTGTCTAGCATTTTCCTTTGAAGGTACGTATAAATACAATTTGCGTCAGATATTTCAGAATATTAAAGACATTATTTGAACTTAAACGTATAAACATTTTCTTTTCTACTGAAAGGGACTCTTTTCTGCTTCCGAATTGGTATGGATCACTGGATAACAGTATCTAGTGAAGTGTCTAGAATTTTCCTTTGAAGGTACGTATAAATACAATTTCCGTCAGATATTTCACAATATTAAAGACATTATTTGAACGGAAACATATAAACAGTTACTTTTCTACTGAAATGGACTCTTTTCTGCTTCCGAATTGGTATGGATCACTGGATAACAATATCTAGTGAAGTGTCTAGAATTTTCCTTTGAAGGTATGTATAAATAAAACTTCCATCGGATATTTCACAATAATAAAGATATTATTTGAAATCAAACATTTAAACAGTTACTTTTCTACTGAAAGGGAGTCTTTTCTGCTTCCGAATTGGTATGGATCACTGGATAACAATATCTAGTGAAGTGTCTAGGATTTTCCTTTGAAGGTACGTATAAATACAATTTGCGTCAGATATTTCAGAATATTAAAGACATTATTTGAACTTAAACGTATAAACAGTTTCTTTTCTACTGAAAGGGACTCTTTTCTGCTTCCGAATTGGTATGGATCACTGGATAACAGTATCTAGTGAAGTGTCTAGAATTTTCCTTTGAAGGTACGTATAAATACAATTTCCGTCAGATATTTCACAATATTAAAGACATTATTTGAACTGAAACATATAAACAGTTACTTTTCTACTGAAATGGACTCTTTTCTGCTTCCGAATTGGTATGGATCACTGGATAACAATATCTAGTGAAGTGTCTAGAATTTTCCTTTGAAGGTATGTATAAATAAAACTTCCATCGGATATTTCACAATACTAAAGATATTATTTGAAATCAAACATTTAAACAGTTACTTTTCTACTGAAGGGAGTCTTTTCTGCTTCCGAATTGGTATGGACCACTGGATAATGATATCTAGGGAAGTGTCTAGTATTTTGATCATAACTACTTCATTTGAACTCCGAATGACCTCATTCTTTTTCCTTTGGTTTCCTACTCTAATTCTTAACCAAATAGAAGGCAGAATTTAGAGATTTAATTATTTTTCACTTGGATTTTGATTCATTTATCTATTACTAGATCAATCATTTTTCGATTCTAGCACTTCTTTAGATTATTCAACCTAACCAACACAAATAAAAGAAAACAAGACTAGTACAACACTGAAGCATACTGAATTGACACTAAAGCTCTATAAGTCATGCACTTATAAATTTTGTAAATTTATTAGGATTATTTGCACACAAACATTTAATCAGTTACTTTTTTTTTACTAAAGAGGAGTCTTTCTTGCTTCTGAATTGGTATGGATCACCGAATAACGATATCTAGTGAAGTGTCTAGAATTTTCCTTTGAAGGTACGTATAAATACAACTTCCGTCGGATATTTCACCATATTAAAGATATTATTTGCACTTAAACATATAAACATTTATTTTTCTACTGAAAAGGACTCTTTTCTGCTTCTGAATTGGTATGGATGACTGGATAACGATATCTAGTAAAGTGTCTACAATTTTACTTATAAGGTACGTAAAAATACAATTTGCGTCAGATATTTCAGAATATTACAGACATTATTTGAACTTAGACGTATAAACAGTTACTTTTCTACTGAAAGGGACTCTTTTCTGCTTCCGAATTGGTATGGATCACTGGATAAAACAATATCTAGTGAAGTGTCTAGAATTTTCCTTTGAAGGTACGTATAAATACAATTTCCGTCAGATATTTCACAATATTAAAGACATTATTTGAACTGAAACATATAAACAGTTACTTTTCTACTGAAATGGACTCTTTTCTGATTAAAGATATTATTTGATATCAAACATTTAAACAGTTACTTTTCTACGGAACGGGAGTCTTTTCTGCTTCCGAATTGGTATGGACCACTGGATAATGATATCTAGAGAAGTGTCTAGTATTTTGATCATAACTACTTCATTTGAACTCCGAATGACCTCATTCTTTTTTCTTTGGTTTCCTACTCTGATTCTTAACCAAATAGAAGGCATAATTTAGAGATTTAATTATTTTTCACTTGGATTTTGATTCATTTATCTTTTACTAGATCAATCATTTTTCGATTCTAGCACTTCTTTAGATTATTCAACCTAACCAACACAAATAAAAGAAAACAAGACTAGTACAACACTGAAGCATACTGAATTGACACTAAAGCTCTATAAGTCATGCACTTATAAATTTTGTAAATTTATTAGGATTATTTGCACACAAACATTTAATCAGTTACTTTTTTTTTACTAAAGAGGAGTCTTTCTTGCTTCTGAATTGGTATGGATCACCGAATAACGATATCTAGTGAAGTGTCTAGAATTTTCCTTTGAAGGTACGTATAAATACAACTTCCGTCGGATATTTCACCATATTAAAGATATTATTTGCACTTAAACATATAAACATTTACTTTTCTACTGAAAAGGACTCTTTTCTGCTTATGAATTGGTATGGATGACTGGATAACGATATCTAGTGAAGTGTCTAGAATTTTACTTATAAGGTACTTATAAATACAATTTGCGTCAGATATTTCAGAATATTAAAGACATTATTTGAACTTAAACGTATAAACAGTTACTCTTCTACTGAAAGGGACTCTTTTCTGCTTCCGAATTGGTATGGATCACTGGATAACAATATCTAGTGAAGTGTCTAGCATTTTTCTTTGAAGGTACGTATAAATACAATTTGCGTCAGATATTTCAGAATATTAAAGACATTATTTGAACTTAAACGTATAAACAGTTTCTTTTCTACTGAAAGGGACTCTTTTCTGATTAAGAATTGGTATGGATCACTGGATAACAGTATCTAGTGAAGTGTCTAGAATTTTCCTTTGAAGGTAAGTATAAATACAATTTCCGGCAGATATTTCACAATATTAAAGACATTATTTGAACTGAAACATATAAACAGTTACTTTTCTACTGAAATGGACTCTTTTCTGCTTCCGAATTGGTATGGATCACTGGATAACAATATCTAGTGAAGTGTCTAGAATTTTCCTTTGAAGGTATGTATAAATAAAACTTCCATCGGATATTTCACAATACTAAAGATATTATTTGAAATCAAACATTTAAACAGTTACTTTTCTACTGAAAGGAAGTCTTTTCTGCTTCCGAATTGGTATGGACCACTGGATAATGATATCTAGAGAAGTGTCTAGAATTTTCCTTTGAAGGTACGTATAAATACAATTTGCGTCAGATATTTCAGAATATTAAAGACATTATTTGAACTTAAACGTATAAACAGTTTCTTTTCTACTGAAAGGGACTCTTTTCTGCTTCCGAATTGGTATGGATCACTGGATAACAGTATCTAGTGAAGTGTCTAGAATTTTCCTTTTAAGGTACGTATAAATACAATTTCCGTCAGATATTTCACAATATTAAAGACATTATTTGAACTGAAACATATAAACAGTTACTTTTCTACTGAAATGGACTCTTTTCTGCTTCCGAATTGGTATGGATCACTGGATAACAATATCTAGTGAAGTGTCTAGAATTTTCCTTTGAAGGTATGTATAAATAAAACTTGCCTCGGATATTTCATAATACTAAAGATATTATTTGAAATCAAACATTTAAACAGTTACTTTTCTACTGAAAGGGAGTCTTTTCTGCTTCCGAATTGGTATGGACCACTGGATAATGATATCTAGAGAAGTGTCTAGTATTTTGATCATAACTACTTCATTTGAACTCCGAATGACCTCATTCTTTTTCTTTTGGTTTCCTACTCTAATTCTTAACCAAATAAAATGCGTAATTTAGAGATTTAATTATTTTTCACTTGGATTTTGATTCATTTATCTATTACTAGATCAATCATTTTTCGATTCTAGCACTTCTTTAGATTATTCAACCTAACCAACACAAATAAAAGAAAACAAGACTAGTGCAACACTGAAGCACTCTATAAGTCATGCACTTATAAATTTTGTAAATTTATTAGGATTATTTGCACACAAAGATTTAATCAGTTACTTTTTTTACTAAAGAGGAGTCTTTCTTGCTTCTGAATTGGTATGGATCACCGAATAACGATATCTAGTGAAGTGTCTAGAATTTTCCTTTGAAGGTACGTATAAATACAACTTCCGTCGGATATTTCACCATATTAAAGATATTATTTGCACTTAAACATATAAACATTTACTTTTCTACTAAAAAGGACTCTTTTCTGCTTCTGAATTGGTATGGATGACTCGATAACGATATCTAGTGAAGTGTCTAGAATTTTCCTTATAAGGTACGTATAAATACAACTTCCGTCAGATATTTCACAATATTAAAGACATTATTTGAACTGAAACATATAAACAGTTACTTTTCTACTGAAATGGACTCTTTTCTGCTTCCGAATTGGTATGGAATACTGGACAACAGTATCTAGTGAAGTGTCTAGCATTTTCCTTTGAAGGTACGTATAAATACAATTTGCGTCAGATATTTCAGAATATTAAAGACATTATTTGAACTTAAACGTATAAATAGTTACTTTTCTGCTGAAAGGGACTCTTTTCTGCTTCCGAATTGGTATGGATCACTGGATAACAGTATCTAGTGAAGTGTCTAGAATTTTCCTTTGAAGGTACGTATAAATACAATTTCCGTCAGATATTTCACAATATTAAAGACATTATTTGAACTGAAACATATAAACAGTTACTTTTCTACTGAAATGGAGTCTTTTCTGCTTTTGAATTGGTATGGATGACTGGATAACGATATCTAGTGAAGTGTCTAGAATTTTCCTTATAAGGTACGTATAAATACAACTTCCGTCAGATATTTCACAATATTAAAGACATTATTTGCACTTAAACATATAAAGATTTACTTTTCTACTGAAAAGGAGTCTTTTTTGCTTCTGAATTGGTCTGGATGTCTGGATAACGATATCTAGTGAAGTGTCTAGAATTTTCCTTATAAGGTACGTATAAATACAACTTCCGTCAGATATTTCACAATATTAAAGACATTATTTGAACTGAAACATATAAACAGTTACTTTTCTACTGAAAGGGACTCTTTTCTGCTTCCGAATTGGTATGGATCACTGGATAACAATATCTAGTGAAGTGTCTAGCATTTTCCTTTAAAGGTACGTATAAATACAATTTGCGTCAGATATTTCAGAAAATTAATGACATTATTTGAACTTAAACGTATAAACAGTTACTTTTCTACTGAAAGGGACTCTTTTCTGCTTCCGAATTGGTATGGATCACTGGATAACAGTATCTAGTGAAGTGTCTAGAATTTTCCTTTGAAGGTACGTATAAATACAATTTCCGTCAGATATTTCACAATATTAAAGACATTATTTGAACTGAAACATATAAACAATTACTTTTCTACTGAAATGGACTCTTTTCTGCTTCCGAATTGGTATGGATCACTGGATAACAATATCTAGTGAAGTGTCTAGAATTTTCCTTTGAAGGTATGTATAAATAAAACTTCCATCGGATATTTCACAATACTAAAGATATTATTTGAAATCAAACATTTAAACAGTTACATTTCTACTGAAAGGGAGTCTTTTCTGCTTCCGAATTGGTATGGACCACTGGATAATGATATCTAGAGAACTGTCTAGTATTTTGATCATAACTACTTCATTTGAACTCCGAATGACCACTTTCTTTTTCCTTTGGTTTCCTACTCTAATTCTTAACTAAATAGAAGGCAGAATTTACAGATTTAATTATTTTTCACTTGGATTTTGATTCACTTATCTATTACTAGATCAATCATTTTTCGATTATAGCACTTCTTTAGATTATTCAACCTAACCAACACAAATAAAAGAAAACAAGACTAGTGCAACACTGAAGCATACTGAATTGAAACTAAAGCTCTATAAGTCATGCACTTATCAATTTTGTTAATTTATTAGGATTATTTGCACACAAACATTTTTTTACTAAAGAGGAGTCTTTATTGCTTCTGAATTGGTATGGATCACCGAATAACGATATCTAGTGAAGTGTCTAGAATTTTCCTTTGAAGGTACGTATAAATACAACTTCCGTCGGATATTTCACCATATTAAATATATTATTTGCACTTAAACATATAAACATTTACTTTTCTACTGAAAAGGAGTCTTTTCTGCTTCTGAATTGGTATGGATGACTGGATAACGATATCTAGTGAAGTGTCTAGAATTTTCCTTATAAGGTACGTATAAATACAACTTCTGTCAGATATTTCACAATATTAAAGACATTATTTGAACTTAAACATATAAACAGTTACTTTTCTACTGAAAAGGACTCTTTTCTGCTTCCGAATTGGTATGGATCACTGGATAACAGTATCTAGTGAAGTGTCTAGCATTTTCCTTTGAAGGTACGTATAAATACAATTTGCGTCAGATATTTCAGAATATTAAAGACATTATTTGAACTTAAACGTATAAACAGTTATTTTTCTACTGAAAGGGACTCTTTTCTGCTTCCGAATTGGTATGGATCACTGGATAACAGTATCTAGTGAAGTGTCTAGAATTTTCCTTGGAAGGTACGTATAAATACAATTTGCGTCAGATATTTCAGAATATTAAATGTTAAAGAAAAAATGAGAACAACTTTGAAGGTTTGAATTTCCAAATCCGCAACTTTGACGATTTGGTTGCGGGTCACCCTACTCAAAACCTTACTACCCAAATGAAAAAACCCCTTTCTGAACCTAAATCTCAGTCTTCAATCTCCGCAACTCCATCTCCACCGTCTTCCGCTAATCAGCACCACCACCTATCTCTGCAAATCCATCTTCACTGTCTAACTCTGAACTCAAAAGTCAAAATTCTTCTGATGAAATTGTGCCCTAAATTGAAGAAATCGTCGCCACCGATTGAAGAAACGATCTGATTTCTGAAGCAAAGAAAATCCAAGGTTTATTTCTTTCTCGTGATTTATTTGTGATTTTCATCATTATTTTGCTATTCTTCTAAGATTTTAGCAGATTTTGTCTTCTTATTCTAGGGTTTTCATAGTATAACAAAACCTCCATCCTACGTTTTCTGCCTAATTTTTCTTCGATCAGGTGGTAGATTACTAGTCGCCCGTGTCATTTTTCCTATAGAACTTCTTAAAAACCAAATGATTTTGAATTCTGCGATAAAAATCTTAGCCCACAAAACCATTTCTTATTCCGCTTCTTATAATCCAGTTTGTACTTATAGCTGATGTTAGGGTGATGCTTAGTGAATTGCATTGTCGATTTTGGTTTGAATTTTATATTTTCTGGGGGAATTAGGGTTTGATGGTTGTTAGACAATTTCTTACTACTCGTGTTTGATCTTTAGGTGGTTAGTTGTGATACATTTTTTCATTTTGTTAATGATATGGTTTGGACAGGATAAATGGAGGAGTATGATGTAGCTGCAACTGGTGAGGGTTTTAGGCCGGAAATTAAGGCACCAGCAGCAACCATAGAATCCATCTTTCAATCTCCTTCATCCCCTAAAACTGCTGAGGAGGCAAAAAATACAGTAAAGCTTAGGATCTTACAGTAAACACGCCAGATGGGAAGCCTCCACTTAGTAGGTGTTAACTATTTCACAGAGAAGTAAGAAGATTATGAATGTGTTTTTGTTCACTTCTCTGCTGTTTTGGTGAATTGTAGTTCTAAGCATGTAGTTATCCTTACTTCTTTAAACTTGGTATGGACCTAGCTGATACTTTTTACTTAAGTAGTGGGTTGGGTACACACATGTACTCAGATGCCCTTTGTAAACTTCCTTAAATGAGGCATATGTTGTTTTATCGTTTAGCCCTAACTAATTTCCTCATTTCCCTATCAATTCTTCCTCCTCTTTCTTCATTTTCATCTGATTTCTACAATTTCTCATTTTCATTTTAGATCCATGGGAGCATGTACTGGGAGTGGGACTTGGAGCTGTATTCGTAAATCAGTTGGTCAAATGGGATGCTCAGCTTCAAGTTGATCTTCACAAGATGCTCGACGAAGCTAAGTTTGCAAATGAACGTCGCTACTTTGGTATTGTTCTCTTTTTCATTTTATTTTAGTCTCCAATCAATTTTGCACTCTTAATCTGTTTATGTCTTTTCTCTAGTTAGCTATTTTCCTGAATGATAGATCAGTTGTGTCATGAAACAAAATGCCCTCAATAACTGCAGTTTTGCACTTGAAATACTTCAAATCTGTGTTAGCCTTCTTTTTAGATGTCTTTCAAGATTATCCCGCCTTGGTAGGCGCTGCTTCTTTTGTCCAAAGGAAGATTCTGAAAGTATTAGCAATTTGCATATGTACAGAATAGAGTTACCATTCAAGTCACTGGCTTTATCAACACTGAATGTTTTTGAGTTCGAATGAATATAAACTATAAAATAAGGTCCTTAGAAACACTCGAATGAATAATACAATAAAAAAACAAATAATTGCTTTTAAAATAGTGAAGAGATGTTGATTATCTGTGTTATTTAATTAATGAGAGAGTGCTCTCGTTTTAGGTAGACCTGGAACAGTTAACAGTGTAACTCTTAAAGCCATGGCCACATTGAAAGTCATGGAACTCAGACCTATGGAATTGGAGGAGGAGCTTGATGCACAAACCATACCTGAAATTCAGTGTAAATTTTTTGATAGACAAATAATGATTCTCTTGCAAACAAGAAATGCAACGTACCTGAAGTTCAGTGTAAAAAATTAAGATAGAACAACGTTTTAGAAGAAGTTAGGTTGCTACATACCTTGGTTCATGCCAATTTTATAATAAGCATATAAGGGTCAAAAGAGCAGAGAATGCTTGGTTTCACTACGAAGGTTTCATAGATGTTGATAAGAAATGAAGTTGATACACTAACTCTAGTCCCCATTTTCCGGTTAAAAACTCATGAAACAGCAATAATTTAAAACTTAAAGATGTATATGGTGGATTAGAAGACGCATCAAATGTAAGTGTAATTATTTGGTTGAGTATGTGTGAAATAAAATGTAGCTGAACTTTCATATGTAAATCCAATATTATATTCATGTTCTTGACTCCCTTCAAAAGACCCCTCAAATCTTGTCTATGTGTAATCTTTTCACGAGGAATGTTTCCAAATTTAAGCAACCCACCAAAGGGATGGCATATCAAGATGTTGCTTATTTGTGAATTCCAGAACTAACTCTGTTCACATACTTACGCCTATATCACTCCTTTTTGGAGGCAAATGTTTCAATTCTGTGAAATTGACGGTTCACATAGTTTAGCCAGTAGAACGAATAAAGAGTTTGAGTCTGTTTCACATCAACTGTCCACATGTTTGTTGAAATTCTGATTAACTCACTCACTGTTTCAGAATTCTGATAAATTCTGAAATTAGTTTTAGTACTTAGTACTTGGACCTTGAAATTGAGCATTATGAGTTGAATTTTTTTTATATATGTTGTGAAAACAAGTTCCAGGAGGTTTTTGGAAACAAGTTTTATCATATCTATAAAAAACGCCACTTATAAGTGAAGCTTTTTTTTCACAATGGAACGATGTTTTCCCCTATGATTTATATTTATATAGTTTGATTTTTTCCTTTTGTTTTCTGTATAGTTGCAGAGTTTGTATGGAAAATCCTAACTCTTAAAACTATTTCCTGTTGAGGCATGAGGATGCCACAGTAAAACTTATTGATTTTGGTCTTTCTGGCTTTGTTAGACCTGATATTGCCTTTTATATTGTTGATTGTGTTGTTGCTATCATGTTATCTTTCTCCCTGGACCAACATAATTTTCAATGTGGGCTTGTTGTGTTCCTCAAACTTTAGTGATCTTCATCTTAGCACCGTAGTATATGTCTTAGGATTTTGGATTTTCAATGTGGTATTTACTGGTTATATTAAGAGTTTGCATTTGTTTAATTTACTTAAGCGATCTTATTGCAATTACTGCTTGAGAAGAGAACATTCTAAACTAGCTTCTAGTCAGAGAGCATGCCTTTTGACTCTGTCGACTGAGTAGATAGAGGCAATGATTGGAAAGCATGTTTGCATATCATGTGTTCACTGCAGAGTTAACACTCAATGATTCAATTATATTATAATCTAAGTAAACTCTTACTGTCTTTGTTGTGTGCTTTTCCCCTCAGAGATGCTGATATTACAGTGGGAGAAGTTATCAGTGGGAGAAGATAAAGAGTTGATGAATATCATTCTTGCCTGTCATGGAGAAAATACAGGAGATGAAAGGGAACCTGGTACAAAATGTTGCTGTGTGGAAGACGTTGGATTTGTTAAATGACAATGCTTTTAGCCATTTAATGGAGGTCAGTTGTCTGTTTCTTTGAGTACAGAAACATTTGTATTTTTATGTACTTTACGATTCCAACCTCTCTATGGTTTGACGTGTCGGATAGTTGAAAATTTCTGCTGTAAAAGAGGTGATCACATTGTCAACTGCTAAAAATTGTAAACTATCATAACAGATTGCCAAAAGAGTAAAACCATGGTCTCTCGATGCCCTACTATGTTTAATTTTACAGTTCTACAGTCTCACTTTCAGTTATCTTGATTCATTGTGCTAGATTCTTTTTTATTTAGGCGAGAATTATAAATATCATGATTACAGAAGGATCGCACTTGACTTTCGGTAGTAGTTAGGTTAAATATCATATATGTCTTCCAGTGAACAATTGGAGCTTGTAATCTTAACATTGGGTTTAATAATGATGCAGACAAGGAGGCGAGTCTTGATTAAGCTTTTAATTGAATCTCCTGGTCCAAGGTCTCCCGGCACAAAAGTTTCCAGGTACAAAGGTCTCCAGAACAGAGGTCTCCAGGACAGAGGCTTCGGTCTCTGTGCCTGGTTGGCCGCTGCGCCCTGTCAGGCCGATTTGCCTGGTTGGCCGCTGCGTCCTGGCGGGCCGATGTGCCTGGTGTGCCGTTGGCCGGGTTGGCCAATGCGTCAGGTGGTTAGCTGGGAAATAGAGCTGCAATATGTGAGCAGTTTTGTCCAGGACAGGTATTGACATGCAACTGGTTTAACCGATTAAGGTCGTAAAGTGTGTATGAATATGTAATTTCAAAACCATACAGACCAACTTTGTCCTTGGCATAATTCGTCATTTTTATTTTCCCCGCAGTGGACCTACTCGTGTGAGTTAAACAAGCATCAGAGTGCAATTTTGTACTTGGCTTCATGGTTGTCTCCTGAAGATTTCACTGCGAAGGTCATTTTTTTTTCCAACTACCCTCGTATCCTATGATTCTTTGTTAGCAAAGATCACCTCTCTTTTTACCTGTCTCTGTTTTTGTCCTGTGTTTATCTATTTTAATATACTGTTGATGGTTCTGAGGCTTCCTTCTTTTTTCACAGATATTGCCAACTTTAGTGAAACTATCTGCCTCGAATGACCGACTATTAGAGTTGGCCTTCTGCAACATATCGATCAGTATGGAGAGTCATTATCTTCTCAAGTTGTAGATGAACAAGTGCGTGGTTAATTTTAACTTTATTAGCAAAAGGGAAACTCTTCATCTGGAGCGGGAATTAATTTGATAGTTACATGTTAATGTTGCTTTCCATTAGGTTTATTCTCACGTTGCCACTGGGTTTTCTGATACACCTGTTATTCTTCGGGAACTGGCACTAAAGTCAATTCTCAGCTTGGCACCCTAGGTATGGACAATCTACTTTTTTTTTGTTGGCATGAGGTAGCGCAATACTAGTCTTATATTTGATGGTATGGTTGAACTATAGAGGTGCTGCCTAGGTTTAAGGGTTATTAACTGAAATCTGCTAAACCTTTCACCGAGTTTAGTACACTTAACAATTTCTTATAGTCCTACTTATAGTCGAGTGCAAATTTGATACTTTATGCAGCTGTCTCTGCGAACTATTGCGGGATCTTTGCTGAAGTATCTTTTGAAGTTTCAAGTAAACTACTAACTCATTAATCTTATAGATGTGATATGATAAGCTAAGTTTGCTTCCTCTTGGTATATCTTAGGTTTGTCTTTGTTGTAGCTTACATTTTGTTAGTCGTACAGGTGGATGAAGAAGCGGCTGTTAGGACAAACACAATTCTGTTTGGGAACATTGCCAGCTATCTTAATGATGGGGTCAGTTTCTCGATGCCCAAATTTTTTTTATTTTCGCAATTCTACAGTATCACTTTCACGTATCTTGATTCATTGTGCTAGTTTCTTTTTTTATTTAGGCGAGAATTATAAATATCATCGTCATGGGAGTATCACAATAGACTTCCAGTAGTTGTTAGGTTGAATGTCATATATGTCTTCCAGTGAACATTTGGAGCTTGTAATCTTAACAATGGGTTTAATAATGATGCAGATAAGGAGGTGGGTCTTGATTAAGCTTTGATTGAATCTCCTGGTCGAAGGTCTCTCGGCACAAAGGCCTCCAGGTACATAGGTCTCCAGAACAGAGGTCTCCAGGTACAAAGTTCTCCAGAACAGTGGTCTCCAGGACAGAGGCTTCAGTCTCTGTGCCCTGGCGGGCCGCTGCTCCCTGGCGGGCCGACGTGCCTGTTGGGCCGGGTTGGCCGATGCATCAGGTGGTTAGCTGCGAAATAGAGCTGCAATATGTGAGCAATTTTGTCCAGGACAGGTATTGACATGCAACTGGTTTAACCGGTTAAGCTCTTAAAGTGTGTATGAATATGTAATTTCAAAACTGTACATACCAACTTTGTCCTTGGCATAATTCGTCATTTTTATTTCCTCCGCAGTGGACCTACTCGTGCGAGTTAAACAAGCACCAGAGTTCAAGGATAATGAAGGGCAAGTGCTAGTAGCCAGCCGGGGTATTTCATCCCCTGGTAAGTTCCTTTTTCCTTTTTTTTTTTTCCTATATTCTGTCTTTACAGTTTAATTTGGAAATTTGTGGAAAACAAAAAGTAACCTCTATTTTACTTTGTGCGAGGGCAACAAAAGCAACAATGATCAATTTCAATTAAGGGCAATCAAAACAAATCAAGTATAGAACCGCCAGTGATGGAAGAAATTCCTCAAATGCGGGTATGGTATAGCTTGATGAGCTGTTTGTATGAGAGTTCTTTATTTTTACATGTTGGGATTTAAAGTTCATATTAAGGCTAGGTGCTGTCAAGTTTAATATGTACAACTATTTTTTAGGTGCTATAATACGCTTAGGTATAACTTACGTCAACGATTAGGTGACTGTATATCTTTAGAAACTCGAAATTGACATGGAAGTAAATGAAGACCCTCATATGTGATATAATAAGAAATGATTGCAATTCTATATTATGACTAGAAAGTAGCAAATCAAAATCAAAATCTAGTCCATATGCGGAAGAGAGGGATAATTCACACGGAACATGATCCCTTGATTGATAGACTCGAACAAGGAACCACTTGAGCTGCTGCTGGTTCGTGATGATTTTTATTAGTAAAAAGTAAAAGTAAATACAAAAAAACAGTGAAGGATTTGAGATGCGAGGTAAAAACCTTGAGAGGGAGAATATGAACCACACAATTCACAGTAACAGATAAAAGGAAAAAGAAATGGCGCGGTTTTGCCTTTTATGGCTAAAACCCCAATTCGATCTCAGAATTTGATCATACCAAAAAAGGATAATTTTTTTTTTGGCCTCTGGTTATTAGAAATTAGAATTTAATGGAAATTATGATCCATAGAGAGTTAGACAAGGAAGAGAAAAGAGGAGGAGAGGAAGCTCAGCTTAGATTTCAGATTCACACTCTACTTCTTCATTATTCTCTGTATGTATCTCATTTCCCCCCAATTGTATAATTAAGCTTCCATTATTAGTATAAAAGATGGAAATTCATTATGTTGTTTTGTTATTTGATCCGTTTTCCTAATATGGGTTTGGATTAGATTCATCAATTAGGTTCTGCTTCAATAAAAAATCAATTAGGTTCTTGTTGGGGATTTTTTTTTTGTGAAACCCTAGCTGCAATTTTAGATCTTTGTAGTATAAAACACTACTTGTTGTTTGTAATATTTCTCTTTGTTTCATGATTCTTGTAGTTGTTTGTGATTAAAAGTAAGTAATTTTCTGTTTCCTGTAGAGATAGACATGACAAACAAGGGGAATTATAAGAGAAACAAGAAGAAGAGGGCAAAATTAATGAAAGATAAGGCAAGGGGGTATGTATAAATCTCTCTTCATACTATTATTTGACCTCAATTTCGTCACCGTAATATTTATTTGGACATCAGTTACTTGTTGTTGCAGACATACATGACCAGCAGCCTAAGTTCTGTATTGTATGATTGTATCGTTTGATTGTATTACACGAGGTGTCTGTGCTTTTCAATGTGGTGAGCCAACAATTCGAAGCCAAATGTTTGATTGGTTGTTGGTCACATCTCTAGTCTCATATTTAGTAGTTGTGGTATGTTCTGCTCCCATTCAAAATTAATGATGATACAATCTTAGATTTCATCCGACCTTCTAGAACATGAGCTAGTAGGTAAAACTGACATGAATTTGCGCTGAACAGAATAAAAAAAACTAATTCATTTTGCCAATATGAAATTACGCAAAGATAGACTAAAGTTTTCTGAATTACTTGTGTCAGTCTGTTAGCAAAACTTTTCTTCGGTTTTGCTTTTCGAGATTAAAGTTTGCATACACTTAGGAGGTGTGAAAGTTCTCATTCTTCTGCACATGATAACCGTCGCCAGAGATCAAGGTCTCCTCGAGCTTGCAGTGGTCTTGTGGTATGACATACATCGTTATTACTTTTGTAAAACTTTTGTTATTTACACTGAAATGCATATCAATTGGATTTCCGTTTTTTCACTTGTTGTAGACTCCAACTTCTACCATTGTGGTGAAGGGCTTGCCAAAAGAGGCAACAGAGGAAATGATTCATCGGATCCTAGTAACATCTATAAACTTCCAACTCTGAGTTTTCTTCTCTTATTTTTGACTTGACTCGTTTGAATTTGGTATTCTGCTTTTTACCTATGCTTATAGGAATCTGTCTGTGTTTATTCTCTAAAAGTACATGTTTTTGTTTTGATTTTTAATTGGCTTTTAATTTTAGGCAGAGTGGAGGCCCCTTCCCAATATCCGAGTGATGCCGAAAAAGAATACTACTTTCTGCCGTGGAATCGCATTCGTTGATTTTCCGTCTGTGGTAGCGGCTCGGAAATTGATGGATGAAATTGGAGACCGCGGCCTCGATGTCAATGGGCGTAAGCTGTCTTTTGATTACAGGTACATGTTCAAAGTAATAAAGAATATGTGGTCTGCCTGGAACTTGATCTCTCTCCCTATGTTCATTTGCACTGTCAATTTCTCGAATGACCTAAGAATGTGTTATATACACTGTCCGCAGACTAGGTAAATCAAAATTGGCTAACGAAGTTCCGATTGTAAATGCTGGAATCGATAAATCAGAAGTGGCCGGAGAACACGAAGATGAAAATGATAGTGAAGATGATGAAGAAGATTGTGATTATGTAGATGAAGTGGCCTCGAAAAGGCTACCAGATTCTTGGGACCCTGAAGAAATACATATGCTAAGGGTCAGTTTGAGTTTCTTATACTTGTTTCTGGCGGGATATGCTTATAACAAAACTCAAAAACTGTCCTAATTTCCCAATTGTGCAGGAAGCCTTTCATTATCTTGTAAAAGATGATAAGAAGAAACCATGGAAGGAAATGTTGGAATATGGACATGATGTCTTCCATGCTGGTCGTACCAATGAGGATCTAAGGTCAAAGTGGAAGTATATGGTGAGTCACGGCCAATGGAAGGACGTTTTTTTGTTTTTTTCCTCATTTAAATGGAATCTAATCTAAACGACAGAATTGGCACAACAATCACCTTCTCAAAATCCATTGTCCTTGAAATCACATTGAGCATCAGCATCTAAAGGTTCATTCTTAGCTAGCTAATTGAGTTGAGGCAGCTGCTAAGAACTTCTTCGCGCAATAGCTGACTCCATTCGAAGTTGGGCTTCACATAATCTGCATCTGAAGGTATCTGGAAGTGTGGTGCTTAACAATCTTCAAATTCTGCAGTAGTACATCTGTAACATCTCACAGGCCAAAGACACATAGGTTTGGTGCGCCCAGTAAAAGACCCACCCAAGGTAATTGAAGCTGGAATTCAAATTCAAATTCAAATTTACTGTCTGTAATTTGTGACCAAGTGTTAATATTTAAAAATACAACAACAACTAGCACAATCCGCATGACCAAAAAGAAGCCAACAAAAGGAAGACACATGTCCAAATTTTTGAAATTCAAAAATTGGCGGGAAAATTCGTACAGGTAGTAACATTTGACTTTGACCATTCTTTTAATAATAATAACCTTACTTTACTCTTTTTCTTCTCTGGTTGTCTTTGTTTTGCAGGAGAGATAGATAGATAGATAGAATAGATGAAGCTCATGGAAACTCTGATTATTTTGAATCTTAGGTGATCTCATCTCATCCCTTCTTATCCTTATCTCTTATTCTCTTTATTCCCCCATCTTATTTCAGATATGGTTGTTTCTCTTTTGGTTTTATCTCACAGGGGTTGCTGCTGGAGAGGAAGGAACTTGGAAGCCATGATATAGCAAACCCCCCTTAGATCTAGCTACTTTCAGATTTTGGTGACTACTTTATCCTTTTGCCTCTTCTCCAAATGTTTGTTTTCTTTCTTGTTCACTAAATATGGAGTTTTTTAGGGTTTGGAGTATCAAGAATATGAATGCATGATGAAACAGTTCACTAAAATGTGTTTTGTAGAGTATTTCCTTACTTTTAGCTTGATTTGGACTGTTTTCTTAGATAACTTCACTTGTTAATTTAAGATGTGTGTTTTGTAATTTTTTGCTTGATTTTCATTGAATATTTGATTTTTTAGACGATTTAACATATTATTAGTTCCGAAGATTGTAAATCTGAACCCCCAAAGTAATCAATTGAATTTGTTTTAAATGCATCTTCACTTGTGATTTTCCCATGTTGTGAATTTGTTAATACTGTGGTGTTGTGTTTGTCATGGCTCTTTATTTTTCTTTCCTTGTTCAATTGTTCAGATGTCTTGAGTCTAATGGTTAAATTTACACCTATTATACATATACAATGCTATTTACTAGCTAGAACCACCATCTTTGATGCTGTAGTTGTGGTCATCTTTCTTTTTCGTGCAATAAACATTGATTAGAGTTTTTTCTTAGTCTTACAAAAAATGGTAGACTGTTTTGTTTCTATCTTTTCTATATTGAGTATAAGAAATAGGATTGCACGTTAAACCTGTTAATTAACATGTCTCTCGTACTAGTTTATCAACTGAACTTTAATGTCTGTCATCCTGTATGTATTGAACTCTGCTTATGTATCTTTACAGAAAAAAGGCACTTCACCTATCAAAAAAAAATGGCACTTAGTTCACAATTGGGTGCTGATGTTAACCATTAAGCACATGGTAGACCACCACTCAGTTTTATCGAATTAATAGGTGCACTGCTCAGTTTCGGAAACTGAACGGTGCAACGGCAGGCCACCATTTCGTTCCGTAGAATGAGTGTGCACTGCTCAGTCCCGGGTACTGAGCGGTGCAATGGCAGGTCACCGTCAGTTCCTAAAACTGAGAGGTGCAAAGCTATGTGTCTAATGGAGAACGTCACACTTAATGGAAGTGAGCAGCTTCCGGACAAATGAAACTATTGGAAAACAGGTAAATGAGCTTCTCTTTTCCTCCTTTTTTTTGTTTTTGTTTTTTTTATTTGTCGTTTTTCTTTCGTATTTTATTGAAATCACTGTTGGAAGTCTGGTACACAGCAAGGCAGTGATACTCCCCATGTAGTTCAGCTACAGCTGCTGAAACATAGCTAAGTCTGATTCTTGGGTAACGTTTCAACGTAAATAGCCATGTTTAGCTTTTGTTATATTGCTGACTTTGGTACTCTGCTAGTATATTTAGGTGCACATTCTTAACACTCTCAATGTATACTTAAATTGCCCTTATATTTGTAGAATCCCTGAGTTTCTTTTTTGCTTGGTACATGTCTATCATTTTTGTTCAAGGTTTCTGCCCCTTCTTCCGATGAGTGTCAGGTCGGTACATTTTTGCCTTAACAAAGATATTTGTTACTAACTTGTGTGTTGCTTTTGTTTTTTGCAGGTCTTGCCTTTGCATTCCTAACTCTAACTCTATGTTTATTAACACTTACAATCATGTTTATTATGTTTTGCATAAAATTGTTTCTAACTTGATCATTGGAGTATCTGTTTTTTTTTTTTGCAGGTCTCGCCTTTGTATTCCTAACTCTAACTCCATGTTTATTAACCCTAACTCTACTTTTATTATGTTTTGCATAAAATTGTTTCTACCTTGAGCGTTGGAGTATCTTTATAGATTTTTGCAGGTCTTGGCTTTGTACTCCTAACTCTTAACTCTACGTTTATTATGTTTTGCATAAAATTGTTTCTAACATGAGCCTTGGAGTATCTTTATTGTTTTTTGCAGGTCTTGGCTTTGTATTCCTAACTCTAACTCTATATTTATTATGTTTTGCATAAAATTGTTTCTAACTTTAGTGTTGGATTATCTTTATTGTTTTTTTTGCAGGTCTTGGCTTTGTATTCCTAACTCTAACTCTATATTTATTACGTTTTGCATAAAAATGTTTCTAACTTGAGTGTTAGAGTATCTTTATTGTTTAATGCAGGTCTTGGTTTTGTATTCCTAACTCTAACTCTAACTTTAATGCAGGTCTTGGTTTTGTTTCTAACTTGAGTGTTGGAGTATCTTTATTGTTTTTTGCAGGTCTTGGTTTTGTATTCCTAACTCTAACTCTACGTTTATTATGTTTTGCATAAAATTGTTTCTAACTTGAGTGTTGGAGTATCTTTGTTGTTTTTTGCAGGTCTTGGCTTTGTATTCCTAACTCTAACTCTACGTTTATTATGTTTTGCATGAAATTGTTTCTGACTTGAGCCTTGGAGTATCTTTGTTGTTTTTTGCAGGTCTTGGCTTTGTATTCCTAATTCTAACTCTATGTTAATTAACCCTTAACTCTATGTTTATTATGTTTATCTTTGTTGTTTTTTGCAGGTCTTGGCTTTGTATTCCTAATTCTAACTCTATGTTAATTAACCCTTAACTCTAGTTTATTATGTTTTGCATAAAATTGTTTCTAACTTGAGCGTCGGAGTATCTTCCTTGTTTTTTTGCAGGTCTTGCCTTTGTATTCTTATGGCCAATTCAATTAGTAGAGTTGTTGAAACGGAATGCTGGTGCCTCGCGGGGAACGTCATCTGTTTGGCCTTTGATCAGTTTGCCTCTAGGGCATGTATGACTTCAAAGGATTCAAATGAAGACAGATCAGTCCTGTGAATCATGTACTAATGAGATCCTCATCTTCCCTGAAGGAGGCTTCATTTTAACTCCAAAGGTACACTTCCAACTCTTATCTTCACTAAATTTCAAAACAAAAGTATGTGTAAATTTTTTCCTGAGAAGAGTTTCAGAGTATCTTTCTCTGTTTGTGCAGGTCTTGACTGCTTATTGGGTGGCCACTCGTCAGGGAGAACTTGTAATGTGGAATGCTGGTGCCTGGTAGAGATTGCCTGGCATTTGACCAGTCTGTTGTCAAGGTACGTTCAGACTTGTTTCTGGACTAGTCTATTGGTTTTATATTTAGTTGTATTGTTTCTTTAGTTTTCCCTTGTAAATAGGAATAGAAACAAGGTCACATCCAGTAGTGGGGAACTGATAAGTAAATTGCTATGGTAGGAGTGCACCAGTAGAGTTCTATGGTAAGCAGTGGCTTTTCCTGTATGTTTTTTCCTCAATGACCTTGGATTTGAGATGAAGATATGTTGGTTGGTGAAGGTGAAGATACTGTGATGATACAGTTTATGAGGACACTGTCCTCCTCTACCTGTCACAGATATGCTCACTATGCTATTTGTTTTTTAAGGAATGAACTTGTTGGCCAAAATTTATGGAGTACTTTGCTCTTGTTCGAGGCATTTTCAAATGTCTGCAATTCCTAATTATCTGATTCCATTGTTTTTGTATTAGGCTTTTTATGCAAAAGACGTGCCAGGAGATTTAGCAGGATGTGAAAAGTGCAATGATGCGGTGAGACTTGATAAGCCTGGTGGTCCATTGAGAGATGAAAATGAACAATTGGTGGTTCCAGAGGTTCTTTGCCTTGCGTAGTTTTTCCTGATGAAGCTCCGAGCAACATTGTGCAACAAGTCTGAAGGAAATGTCAAAGAGATGCAAACCTATTGGTAAAATTGAGGAGGATATATCCGCCACGAATTCTGTTGTGGTTCACTCGAAGCTTACATCATGCCTTTCTGCTGCAATCTCCTTGACTCCATCATCAATAGTGAATGAGAAAAAGATGGAATAGTGGTTGTAAATTCTGACTGAGGATGATGTTGTGTGGGGGACAATGGGTAGTGCCCGAAGATATGGTCCAAAAAATTGATGTTGAGGGGCTTCTCATGTGCAGGAGAAGGCAGGCTGGTTTTTAAGAATATGGACCGTTTTTGTAGAAGTTTTAGGATGTTTTTGAACAATGCTAAGTTTATTATTATGTAGTTATTGTCATTTTTTCTTTCTTGTAAAGATGTGATGTGATGCGAATATATGCAAGTTTTTTTTTTTAGCAGTAATGTTAAACATTTTGCTTGGAATTCAACACGGAGAATTGATCTAAAAAAGGGATTATCATTTTGCATTTTCTTTCTTATATCAGCGGATTGTGGTGCAAATTCTAGTTCATTTTGTTTCCTAACAATCCTAACCTAATCCCCTATTTTTGCAAGCTAAATGATTTATGCTGTGTGGTTTTTATAGCCTAAAATGGGGTTGAAAAGTTAAACATGTTTGGTGCAATATTGCATTGTTCAATAGTAGTTTTAGTGTGCCTGGATACGATGACGTGAAAGAGTGCAAACAATCACCTGAAGAAGACTAAGACTAACCAAAATGACAGAAATCATTCATAATTTCTGATGAAGATGAAGATCCCAATTAGAAACATATTTTCTAGAGGTTATCATCCTAATTCACCGTGATGAAAAACAAATTATCCCATGAGCTCAAAAGAACATTGTGATTTGGAAATGAACATAAATTAGCTTCATTTGCGAACAATTGCTTCAAGCCTGTTTGGCAGTTTGATCTTCCGCATCAGTGTTTGGTGCAGCATGTTCAACTGAATTTACGCTGTGCCCTCCTAAAACTCCAAAACCCATAGCTAGAACTTTTGCGTAATCTCTGAATCATTCAAGTACCTGAAAACATTTGAATTTTCAAGCTAAGTTAAAAAAGAAAATCAAATAGAACTGATGCATGAAAATGCTAAAGTTATCAAAAACACAAAAAGGTAGGTTAATACCTCATCAGTACAGTTGGACCACCAGTCTCAATATCTTCTAGAATAGTTTTCCCAAATATTGGTTTTTGCTTTTCAGACCTTAAATTCAGGTCAGATCTGGACGAATGATGGCTCATTAGAAAGCTTACAGATCATAGAACAATATCACATATAAAAATCCACAAAATATTTCGGTTCATATTAATGGGAACAAAGCTTACAGATCATTAGAAAGCTACCTACGCTTTTCGGCAAAAATTGGTTTTTGCTTTTCAGACCTTAAATTCAGGTCAGAACTTGACAAATGATGGCTCGTTAGAAAGCTTACAGATCATAGAAAAATATAACATATAAAAATCCACAAAATATCTCGGTTCATTTAACGGAAACAAAGCGTGAACCGCTACCTACGCTTTTCGGCAAAAATTGGTTTTTGCTTTTCAGACCTTAAATTCAGGTCACAACTGGACGAATGATGGCTCATTAGAAAGCTTAAAGATCATAGAACAATTTCACATTTAAAAATCCACAAAATATTTCGGTTCATTTTAACGGAAACAAAGCGTAAACCGCTACCTACGCTTTTCGGCAAAAATTGGTTTTTGCTTTTCAGACCTTAAATTCATGTCAGAACTGGACGAATGATGGCTCATTCGAAATCTTACAGATCATAGAAAAATATCACATATAAAAATCCACAAAAATTTTCGGTTCATTTTAACGGAAACAAAGCGTGAACCGCTACCTACGCTTTTCGACAAATATTGGTTTTTGCTTTTCAGACCTTAAATTCAGGTCAGAACTGGACGAATGATGGCTCATTAGAAAGCTTACAGATCATAGAACAATTTCACATTTAAAAATCCACAAAATATTTCGGTTCATTTTAACGGAAACAAAGCGTAAACCGCTACCTACGCTTTTCGGCAAAAATTGGTTTTTGCTTTTCAGACCTTAAATTCAGGTCAGAACTGGACGAATAATGGCTCATTCGAAAGCTTACAGATCATAGAACAATATCACAAATAAAAATCCACAAAAATTTTCGGTTCATTTTAAGGGAAACAAAGCGTGAACCGCTACCTACGCTTTTCAGCAAAAATTGGTTTTTGCTTTTCAGACCTTAAATTCAGGTTAGAACTGGACAAATGATGGCTCGTTAGAAATCTTACAGATCATAGCACAATATCACATATAAAAATCCACAAAATATTTTGGCTCATTTTAACGGAAACAAAGCGTGAATCGCTACCTACGCTTTTCGGCAAAAATTGGTTTTTGGTTTTTAGACCATAAATTCAGATCAGAACTGGACAAATGATGGCTCATTAGAAACCTTACAGATCTTAGAACAATATCACATATAAAAATCCACAAAATATTTCGGTTCATCGTGACGGAAACAAAGCGTGAACCGCTACAAACGCTTTTCGGCAAAAATTGGTTTTTCCTTTTTAGACCTTAAATTCAGATCAGAACTGGACAAATGATGGCTCGTTAGAAATCTTATAGATCATAGAACAATATCATATCTAAAAATCCACAAAATATTTCGGTTCATTTTAACGGAAACAAAGCGTGAACCGCTACCTACGCTTTTCGGCAAAAATTGGTTTTTGCTTTTCAGACCTTAAATTCAGGTCATAACTGGACGAATGATGGCTCATTAGAAAGCTTACAGATCATAGAACAATATCACATATAAAAATCCACAAAATATT
This sequence comes from Papaver somniferum, assembly GCF_003573695.1. Classification (NCBI taxonomy): domain Eukaryota; kingdom Viridiplantae; phylum Streptophyta; class Magnoliopsida; order Ranunculales; family Papaveraceae; genus Papaver; species Papaver somniferum. The sequence goes on along the minus strand of NC_039368.1, from coordinate 125,276,902 downwards.
TCGGTTCATTTTAACGGAAACAAAGCGTGAACCGCTACCTACGCTTTTCGGAAAAAATTGGTTTTTGCTTTTCAGACCTTATATTCAGGTCAGAACTGGACGAATGATGGTTCATTAGAAAGCTTACAGATCATAGAACAATATCACATATAAAAATCCAAAAAATATTTCGGTTAATTTTAACGGAAACAAAGCGTGAACCGCTACCTACGCTTTTCGGCAAAAATTGGTTTTTGCTTTTCAGACCTTAAATTCAGGTCAGAACTTGACAAATGATGGCTCGTTAGAAATATTACAGATCATAGAACAATATCACATATAAAAATCCACAAAATATTTTGGTTCATTTTAACGGAAACAAAGCGTGAACCGCTACCTACGCTTTTCAGCAAAAATTGGTTTTTGCTTTTCAGACCTTAAATTCATGTCAGAACTGGACGAATGATGGTTCATTAGAAAGCTTACATAACATAGAACAATATCACATATAAAAATCCAAACAAAAATTCGGTTAATTTTAACGGAAACAAAGAGTGAACCGCTACCTACGCTTTTCGGCAAAAATTGGTTTTTGCTTTTCAGACCTTGAATTTAGGTCAGAACTTGACAAATGATGGCTCGTTAGAAAGCTTACAGATCATAGAACAATATCACATATAAAAATCCACAAAATATTTCGGTTCATTTTAACGGAAACAAAGCGTGAACCGCTACCTACACTTTTCGGCAAATAATGGTTTTTGCTTTTCAGACCTTAAATTCAGGTCAGATTTGGACGAATGATGGCTCATTAGAAAGCTTACAGATCATAGAACAATATCACATATAAAAATCCACAAAATATTTCGGTTCATTTTAATGGAAACAAAGCGTGAACCGCTACCTACGCTTTTCGGCAAAAATTGGTTTTTGCTTTTCAGACCTTAAATTCAGGTCAGAACTTGACAAATCATGGCTCGTTAGAAAGCTTACAGATCATAGAACAATATAGCATATAAAAATTCACAAAATATCTCGGTTCATTTTAACGGAAACAAAGCTACCTACGCTTTTCGGCAAAAATTGGTTTTTGCTTTTCAGACCTTAAATTCAGGTCATAACTGGACGATTGATGGCTCATTTGAAAGCTTACAGACCATAGAACAATATCACATATAAAAATCCACAAAATATTTCGGTTCATTTTAACGGAAACAAAGCGTGGACCGCTACCTACGCTTTTCGGTAAAAATTGGTTTTTGCTCTTCAGACCTTAAATTCAGGTCAGAACTTGACAAATGATGGCTCGTTAGAAAATTACAGATCATAGAACAATTTCACATTTAAAAATCCACAAAATATTTCGGTTCATTTTAACGGAAACAAAGCGTAAACCGCTATCTACGCTTTTCGGCAAAATTTGTTTTTGCTTTTCAGACCTTAAATTCAGGTCAGAACTGGACGAATGATGGCTCATTTGAAAGCTTACAGATCATAGAACAATATCACATATAAAAATCCACAAAATATTTCGGTTCATTTTAACGGAAACAAAGCGTGGACCGCTACCTACGCTTTTCGGCGTAAATTGGTTTTTTGCTTTTCAGACCTTAAATTCAGGTCAGAACTGGACAAATGATGGCTCGTTAGAAAGCTTATAGATCATAGACCAATATCACATCTAAAAATCCACAAAATATTTCGGTAACGGAAACAAAGCGTGAACCGCTACCTACGCTTTTCGGCCAAAATTGGTTTTTGCTTTTCAGACCTTAAATTCAGGTCATAACTGGACGAATGATGGCTAATTAGAAAGCTTATAGATCATAGAAAAATATCACATATAAAAATCAACAAAATATCTCGGTTCATTTTAACGGAAACAAAGCGTGAACCGCTACCTACGCTTTTCGGCATAAATTGGTTTTTGCTTTTCAGACCTTAAATTCAGGTCAGAACTTGACAAATGATGGCTCATTAGAAAGCTTATAGATCATAGAACAATATCACATCTAAAAATCCACAAAATATTTCGGTAACGGAAACAAAGCGTGAACCGCTACCTACGCTTTTCGGCATAAATTGGTTTTTGCTTTTCAGACCTTAAATTCAGGTCAGAACTGGACAAATGATGGCTCGTTAGAAAGCTTACAGATCATAGAACAATATCACATATAAAAATCCACAAAATATTTCGGTAACGGAAACAAAGCGTGAACCGCTACCTACGCTTTTCGGCAAAAATTGGGTTTTTCCTTTTTAGACCTTAAATTCATGTCAGAATTGGACAAATGATGGCTCATTAGAACACTTACAGATCATAGAACATTATCACATATAAAAATCCAAAAAATATTTCGGTTCATTTTAACGGAAACAAAGCGTGAACCGCTACCTACGCTTTTCGGCAAAAATTGGTTTTTGCTTTTCAGACCTTAAATTCAGGTCAGAACTGGACGAATGATGGCTCGTTAGAAAGATTACAGATCATTCAACAATATCACATATAAAATCCACAAAATATTTCTGTTTATTTTAACGGAAACAAAGCCTGAACCGCTACCTACGCTTTTCGACAAAAAATGGTTTTTGCTTTTCAGACCTTAAATTCAGGTCAGAACTGGACGAATGATGGCTCATTAGAAAGCTTACATATCATAGAACAATTTAACATTTAAAAATCCACAAAATATTTCGGTTCATTTTAACGGAAACAAAGCGTGAACCGCTACCTACGCTTTTCGGCAAAAATTGGTTTTTGCTTTTCAGACCTTAAATTCAGGTCAGAACTTGACAAATGATGGCTTGTTAGAAAGCTTACAGATCATAGAACAATATCACATATAAAAATCCACAAAATATCTCGGTTCATTTTAACGGAAACAAAGCGTGAACCGCTACCTACGCTTTTCGCCAAAAATTGGTTTTTGCTTTTCAGACCTTAAATTCAGGTCAGAACTGGACAAATGATGGCTCGTTAGAAAGCTTACAGACCATAGAACAATATCACATATAAAAATCCACATAATATTTCGGTTCATTTTAACGGAAACAAAGCGTGGACCGCTACCTACGCTTTTCGGTAAAAATTGGTTTTTGCTCTTCAGACCTTAAATTCAGGTCAGAACTTGACAAATGATGGCTCGTTAGAAAGCTTACAGATCATAGAACAATATCACATATAAAAATCCACAAAATATTTCGGTTCATTTTAACGGAAACAAAGCGTGAACCGCTACCTACGCTTTTCCGCAAAAAATGGTTTTTGCTTTTCAGACCTTAAATTCAGGTCAGAACTGGACGAATGATGGCTCGTTAGACAGCTTACATATCATTCAACAATATCACATATAAAAATCCACAAAATATTTCTGTTCATTTTAACGGAAACAAAGCGTGAACCGCTACCTACGCTTTTCGGCAAAAATTGGGTTTTGCTTTTAAGACCTTAAATTCAGGTCAGAACTGGACGAATGATGGCTCGTTAGAAAGCTTAAAGATCATTTAACAATATCACATATAAAAATCCACAAAATATTTCTGTTCATTTTAACGGAAACAAAGCCTGAACCGCTACCTACGCTTTTCGGCAAAAATTGGTTTTTGCTTTTCAGACCTTAAATTCAGGTCAGAACTGGACGAATGATGGCTCATTAGAAAGCTTACAGATCATAGAACAATTTCACATATAAAAATCCACAAAATATTTCGGTTCATTTTAACGGAAACAAAGCGTGAACCGCTACCTACGCTTTTCGGCAAAAATTGGTTTTTGCTTTTCAGACCTTAAATTCAGGTCAGAACTGGACAAATGATGGCTCGTTAGAAAGCTTACAGACCATAGAACAATATCACATATAAAAATCCACATAATATTTCGGTTCATTTTAACGGAAACAAAGCGTGGACCGCTACCTACGCTTTTCGGTAAAAATTGGTTTTTGCTCTTCAGACCTTAAATTCAGGTCAGAACTTGACAAATGATGGCTCGTTAGAAAGCTTACAGATCATAGAACAATATCACATATAAAAATCCACAAAATATTTCGGTTCATTTTAACGGAAACAAAGCGTGGACCGCTACCTACGTTTTTCGGCATAAATTGGTTTTTGCTTTTCAGACCTTAAATTCAGGTCAGAACTGGACAAATGATGGCTCGTTAGAAAGCTTATAGATCATAGACCAATATCACATCTAAAAATACACAAAATATTTCGGTAACGGAAACAAAGCGTGAACTGCTACCTACGCTTTTCGGCCAAAATTGGTTTTTGCTTTTCAGACCTTAAATTCAGGTCATAACTGGGCGAATGATGGCTCGTTAGAAAGCTTACAGATCATAGAAAAATATCACATATAAAAATCCACAAAATATCTCGGTTCATTTTAACGGAAACAAAGCGTGAACCGCTACCTACGCTTTTCGGCAAAAATTGGTTTTTGCTTTTCAGACCTTAAATTCAGGTCAGAACTGGAAAAATGATGGCTCGTTAGAAATCTTACAGATCATAGAACAATATCACATATAAAAATCCACAAAATATTTCGGTTTATTTTAACGGAAACAAAGCGTGGACCGCTACCTACGCTTTTCGGCAAAAATTGGTTTTTGCTTTTCAGACATTAAATTCAGGTCAGAACTGGACGAATGATGGCTCATTAGAAAGATTACAGATCATAGAACAATATGACATATAAAAATCCACAAAATATTTCGGTTCATTTTAACGGAAACAAAGCGTGAACCGCTACCTACGCTTTTCGGCAAAAATTGGTTTTTGCTTTTCAGACCTTAAATTCAGGTCAGAACTGGACGAATGATGGCTCATTAGAAAGCTTACAGATCATATAACAATATCATATATAAAAATGCACAAAATATTTCGGTTCATTTTAACGGAAACAAAGCGTGGACCGCTACCTACGCTTTTCGGTAAAAATTGGTTTTTGCTCTTCAGACCTTAAATTCAGGTCAGAACTTGACAAATGATGGCTCGTTAGAAAGCTTACAGATCATAGAACAATATCACATATAAAAATCCACAAAATATTTCGGTTCATTTTAACGGAAACAAAGCGTGAACAGCTACCTACGCTTTTCGGCAAAAAATGGTTTTTGCTTTTCAGACCTTAAATTCAGGTCAGAACTGGACGAATGATGGCTCGTTAGAAAGCTTACAGATCATTCAACAATATCATATATAAAAACCACAAAATATTTCTGTTCATTTTAACGGAAACAAAGCGTGAACCGCTACCTACGCTTTTCGGCAAAAATTGGTTTTTGCTTTTCAGACCTTAAATTCAGGTCAGAACTGGACGAATGATGGCTCGTTAGAAAGCTTACAGATCATTCAACAATATCACATAAAAAAATCCACAAAATATTTCTTTTCATTTTAACGGAAACAAAGCCTGAACCGCTACCTACGCTTTTCGGCAAAAATTGGTTTTTGCTTTTCAGACCTTAAATTCAGGTCAGAAATGGACGAATGATGGCTCATTAGAAAGCTTACAAATCATAGAAAAATTTCACATTTAAAAATTCACAAAATATTTCGGTTCATTTTAACGGAAACAAAGCGTGAACCGCTACCTACGCTTTTCGACAAATATTGGTTTTTGCTTTTCAGACCTTAAATTCAGGTCAGAAATGGACGAATGATGGCTCATTAGAAAGCTTACAGATCATAGAACAATTTCACATTTAAAAATCCACAAAATATTTCGGTTCATTTTAACGGAAACAAAGCGTAAACCGCTACCTACGCTTTTCGGCAAAAATTGGTTTTTGCTTTTCAGACCTTAAATTCAGGTCAGAACTGGACGAATGATGGCTCATTTTAAAGCTTACAGATCATAGAACAATATCACATATAAAATCCACAAAATATTTCGGTTCATTTTAACGGAAACAAAGCGTGAACCGCTACCTACGCTTTTCGGCAAAAATTGGTTTTTGCTTTTCAGACCTTAAATTCAGGTCAGAACTGGACGAATGATGGCTCGTTAGAAAGCTTACAGATCATTCAACAATATCACATATAAAAATCCACAAAATATTTCTGTTCATTTTAACGGAAACAAAGCGTGAACCGCTACCTACGCTTTTCGGCAAAAATTGGTTTTTGCTTTTCAGATCTTAAATTCAGGTCAGAACTGGACGAATGATGGCTCGTTAGAAAGCTTACAGATCATTCAACAATATCACATATAAAAATCCACAAAATATTTCTGTTCATTTTAACGGAAACAAAGCCTGAACCGCTACCTACGCTTTTCGGCAAAAATTGGTTTTTGCTTTTCAGACCTTAAATTCAGGTCAGAACTGGACGAATGATGGCTCATTAGAAAGCTTACAGATCATAGAACAATATCACATTTAAAAATCCACAAAATATTTCGGTTCATTTTAACGGAAACAAAGCGTGAACCGCTACCTACGCTTTTCGGCAAAAATTGGTTTTTGCTTTTCAGACCTTAAATTCAGGTCAGAACTGGACAAATGATGGCTCGTTAGAAAGCTTACAGACCATAGAACAATTTCACATTTAAAAATCCACAAAATATTTCTGTTCTTTTTAACG
>NC_039368.1:125255892-125269335 GCF_003573695.1 Papaver somniferum | reverse complement strand
TTTTAACGGAAACAAAGCGTGAACCGCTACCTACGCTTTTCGGCAAAAATTGGTTTTTGCTTTTCAGACCTTAAATTCAGGTCAGAACTGGACGAATGATTGCTCGTTAGAAAGCTTACAGATCATTCAACAATATCACATATAAAAATCCACAAAATATTTCTGTTCATTTTAACGGAAACAAAGCGTGAACCGCTACCTACGCTTTTCGGCAAAAAATGGTTTTTGCTTTTCAGACCTTAAATTCAGGTCAGAACTGGACGAATGATGGCTCGTTAGAAAGCTTATAGATCATTCAACAATATCATATATAAAAACCACAAAATATTTCTGTTCATTTTAACGGAAACAAAGCGTGAACCGCTACCTACGCTTTTCGGCAAAAATTGGTTTTTGCTTTTCAGACCTTAAATTCAGGTCAGAACTGGACGAATGATTGCTCGTTAGAAAGCTTACAGATCATTCAACAATATCACATATAAAAATACACAAAATATTTCTGTTCATTTTAACGGAAACAAAGCCTGAACCGCTACCTACGCTTTTCGGCAAAAATTGGTTTTTGCTTTTCAGACCTTAAATTCAGGTCAGAACTGGACGAATGATGGCTCATTAGAAAGATTACAGATCATAGAAAAATTTCACATTTAAATATCCACAAAATATTTCGGTTCATTTTAACGGAAACAAAGCGTGAACCGCTACCTACGCTTTTCGACAAATATTGGTTTTTGCTTTTCAGACCTTAAATTCAGGTCAGAAATGGACGAATGATGGCTCATTAGAAAGCTTACAGATCATAGAACAATTTCACATTTAAAAATCCACAAAATATTTCGGTTCATTTTAACGGAAACAAAGCGTGAAAGCTACCTACGCTTTTCGCCAAAAATTGGTTTTTGCTTTTCAGACCTTAAATTCAGGTCAGAACTGAACAAATGATGGCTCGTTAGAAAGCTTACAGACCATAGAACAATATCACATATAAAAATCCACATAATATTTCGGTTCATTTTAACGGAAACAAAGCGTGGACCGCTACCTACGCTTTTCGGTAAAAATTGGTTTTTGCTCTTCAGACCTTAAATTCAGGTCAGAACTTGACAAATGATGGCTCGTTAGAAAGCTTACAGATCATAGAACAATATCACATATAAAAATCCACAAAATATTTCGGTTCATTTTAACGGAAACAAAGCGTGAACCGCTACCTACGCTTTTCGGCAAAAAATGGTTTTTGCTTTTCAGACCTTAAATTCAGGTCAGAACTGGACGAATGATGGCTCCTTAGAAAGCTTACAGATCATAGAACAATATGACATATAAAAATCCACAAAATATTTCGGTTCATTTTTACGGAAACAAAGCGTGGACCGCTACCTACGCTTTTCGGCAAAAATTGGTTTTTGCTTTTCATACCTTAAATTCAGGTCAGAACTGGACAAATGATGGCTCGTTATAAATCTTACAGATCATAGAACAATATCACATATAAAAATCCACAAAAATTTTTGGTTCATTTTAACGGAAACAAAGCGTGAACCGCTACCTACGCTTTTCGGCAAAAATTGGTTTTTGCTTTTCAGACCTTAAATTCAGGTCAGAACTGGACGAATGATGGCTCATTAGAAAGCTTACAGATCATAGAACAATATGACATATAAAAATCCACAAAATATTTCGGTTCATTTTTACGGAAACAAAGCGTGGACCGCTACCTACGCTTTTCGGCAAAAATTGGTTTTTGCTTTTCAGACCTTAAATTCAGGTCAGAACTGGACAAATGATGGCTCGTTATAAATCTTACAGATCATAGAACAATATCACATATAAAAATCCACAAAAATTTTTGGTTCATTTTAACGGAAACAAAGCGTGAACCGCTACCTACGCTTTTCGGCAAAAATTGGTTTTTGCTTTTCAGACTTTAAATTCAGGTCAGAACTGGACAAATGATGGCTCATTAGAAAGCTTAAAGATCATAGAACAATATCACATATAAAAATCCACAAAATATTTCGGTTCATTTTAACGGAAACAAAGCGTGGACCGCTACCTACGCTTTTTCGGTAAAAATTGGTTTTTGCTCTTCAGACCTTAAATTCAGGTCATAACTTGACAAATGATGGCTCGTTAGAAAGCTTACAGATCATAGAACAATATCACATATTAAAATACACAAAATATTTCGGTTCATTTTAACGGAAACAAAGCGTGAACCGCTACCTACGCTTTTCGGCAAAAAATGGTTTTTGCTTTTCAGACCTTAAAATCAGGTTAGAACTTGACGAATGATGGCTCATTAGAAAGCTTACAGATCATAGAACAATATTACATTTAAAAATCCACAAAATATTTCGGTTTATTTTAACGGAAACAAAGCGTGAACCGCTACCTATGCTTTTCGGCAAAAATTGGTTTTTGCTTTTCAGACCTTAAATTCAGGTCAGAACTGGACGAATGATGGCTCGTTAGAAAGCTTACAGATCATTCAACAATATCACATATAAAAATCCACAAAATATTTCGGTTCATTTTAACGGAAACAAAGCGTGAACCGCTACCTACGCTTTTCGGCAAAAATTGGTTTTTGCTTTTCAGACCTTAAATTCAGGTCAGAACTGGACAAATGATGGATCGTTAGAAAGCTTACAGATCATAGAACAATATCACATATAAAAATCCACAAAATATTTCGGTTCATTTTAACGGAAACAAAGCGTGAACCGCTACCTACGCTTTTCGGCAAAAATTGGTTTTTGCTTTTCAGACCTTAAATTCAGGTCAGACCTTGACAAATGATGGCTCGTTAGAAAGCTTACAGATCATAGAACAATATCACATATAAAAATCCACAAAATATCTCGGTTCATTTTAACGGAAACAAAGCGTGAACCGCTACCTACGCTTTTCGGCAAAAATTGGTTTTTACTTTTCAGACCTTAAATTCAGGTCATAACTGGACGAATGATGGTTCATTAGAAATCTTACATATCATAGAACAATATCACATATAAAAATCCAAAAAATGTTTCGGTTAATTTTAACGGAAACAAAGCGTGAACCGCTACCTACGCTTTTCGGCAAAAATTGGTTTTTGCTTTTCAGACCTTAAATTCAGGTCAGAACTTGACAAATGATGGCTCGTTAGAAAGCTTACAGATCATAGAACAATATCACATAAAAAAATCCACAAAATATTTCGGTTCATTTTAACGGAAACAAAGCGTGAACCGCTACCTACGCTTTTCGGCAAAAATTGGTTTTTGCTTTTCAGACCTTAAATTCAGGTCAGAACTTGACAAATGATGGCTCGTTAGAAAGCTTACAGATCATAGAACAATATCACATATAAAAATCCACAAAATATCTCGGTTCATTTTAACGGAAACAAAGCGTGAACCGCTACCTACGCTTTTCGACAATAATTGGTTTTTGATTTTCAGACATTAAATTCTGGTCAGAACTGGACGAATGATGGCTCGTTAGAAAGCTTACATATCATAGAACAATATCACATATAAAAATCCACAAAAAATTTCTGTTCATTTTAACGGAAACAAAGCGTGGACCGCTACCTACGCTTTTCGGCAAAAATGGTTTTTGCTTTTCAGACCTTAAATTCAGGTCAGAACTGGACGAATGATGGCTCGTTAGAAAGCTTAAAGATCATTCAACAATATCACATATAAAAATCCACAAAATATTTCTGTTCATTTTAACAGAAACAAAGCGTGAACCGCTACCTACGCTTTTCGGCAAAAATTGGTTTTTGCTTTTCAGACCTTAAATTCAGGTCAGTACTGGACGAATGATGGCTCGTTAGAAAGCTTACAGATCATTCAACAATATCACATATAAAAATCCACAAAATATTTCTGTTCATTTTAACGGAAACAAAGCCTGAACCGCTACCTACGCTTTTCGGCAAAAATTGGTTTTTGCTTTTCAGACCTTAAATTCAGGTCAGAACTGGACGAATGATGGCTCATTAGAAAGCTTACAGATCATAGAACAATTTCACATTTAAAAATCCACAAAATATTTCGGTTCATTTTAACGGAAACAAAGCGTGAACCGCTACCTACGCTTTTCGGCAAAAATTGGTTTTTGCTTTTCAGACCTTAAATTCAGGTCAGTACTGGACAAATGATGGCTCGTTAGAAAGCTTACAGATCATAGAACAATATCACATATAAAAATCCACAAAATATTTCGGTTCATTTTAACGGAAACAAAGCGTGAACCGCTACCTACGCTTTTCGGCAAAAAATGGTTTTTGCTTTTCAGACCTTAAATTCAGATCAGAACTGGACGAATGATGGCTCGTTTTAAAGCTTACAGATCATTCAACAATATCACATATAAAAATCCACAAAATATTTCTGTTCATTTTAACGGAAACAAAGCGTGAACCGCTACCTACGCTTTTCGGCAAAAATTGGTTTTGCTTTTCAGACCTTAAATTCAGGTCAGTACTGGACGAATGATGGCTCGTTAGAAAGCTTACAGATCATTCAACAATATCACATATAAAAATCCACAAAATATTTCTGTTCATTTTAACGGAAACAAAGCCTGAACCGCTACCTACGCTTTTCGGCAAAAATTGGTTTTTGCTTTTCAGACCTTAAATTCAGGTCAGAACTGGACGAATGATGGCTCATTAGAAAGCTTACAGATCATAGAAAAATTTCACATTTAAAAATCCACAAAATATTTCGGTTCATTTTAACGGAAACAAAGCGTGAACCGCTTTTCGACAAATATTGGTTTTTGCTTTTCAGACCTTAAAATCAGGTCAGAACTGGACGAATGATGGCTCATTAGAAAGCTTACAGATCATAGAACAATTTCACATTTAAAAATCCACTAAATATTCCGGTTCATTTTAACGGAAACAAAGCGTAAACCGCTACCTACGCTTTTCGGCAAAAATTGGTTTTTGCTTTTCAGACCTTAAATTCAGGTCAGAACTGGACGAATGATGGCTCATTTGAAAGCTTACAGATCATAGAACAATATCACATATAAAAATCCACAAAATATTTCGGTTCATTTTAACGGAAACAAAGCGTGGACCGCTACCTACGCTTTTCGGCATAAATTGGTTTTTGCTTTTCAGACCTTAAATTCAGGTCAGAACTGGACAAATGATGGCTCGTTAGAAAGCTTATAGATCATAGACCAATATCACATCTAAAAATCCACAAAATATTTCGGTAACGGAAACAAAGCGTGAACCGCTACCTACGCTTTTCGGCCAAAATTGGTTTTTGCTTTTCAGACCTTAAATTCAGGTCATAACTGGACGAATGATGGCTAATTAGAAAGCTTACAGATCATAGAAAAATATCACATATAAAAATCAACAAAATATTTCGGTTCATTTTAACGGAAACAAAGCGTGAACCGCTACCTACGCTTTTCGGAAAAAATTGATTTTTGCTTTTCAGACCTTAAATTCAGGTCAGAACTGGACGAATGATGGCTCGTTATAAAGCTTACATATCATAAAACAATATCACATATAAAAATTCACAAAATATTTCGGTTCATTTTAATGGAAACAAAGCGTGAACCGCTACCTACGCTTTTCGACAATAATTGGTTTTTGCTTTTCAGACATTAAATTCTGGTCAGAACTGGACAAATGATGGCTCGTTAGAAAGCTTACAGATCATAGAACAATATCACATATAAAAATCCACAAAATATTTCGGTTCATTTTAACGGAAACAAAGCGTGAACCGCTACCTACGCTTTTCGGCAAAAATTGGTTTTTGCTTTTCAGACCTTAAATTCAGGTCAGAACTGGACAAATGATGACTCATTAGAAAGCTTACAGATCATAGAACAATATCACATATAAAAATCCACAAAATATTTCGGTTCATTTTAACGGAAACAAAGCGTGGACCGCTACCTACGCTTTTTGGAAAAAATTGGTTTTTGCTTTTCAGACCTTAAATTCAGGTCAGAACTGGACGAATGATGGCTCATTCGAAATCTTACAGATCATAGAAAATATCACATATTAAAATCCCCAAAAATTTTGGTTCATTTGAACGGAAACAAAGCGTGAACCGCTACCTACGCTTTTCGGCAAAAATTGGTTTTTGCTTTTCAGACCTTAAATTCAGGTCAGAACTGGACAAATGATGGCTCGTTATAAAGCTTACAGATCATAGAACAATATCACTTATAAAAATCCACAAAATATTTCGGTTCATTTTAACGGAAACAAAGCGTGGACCGCTACCTACGCTTTTCGGTAAAAATTGGTTTTTGCTCTTCAGACCTTAAATTCAGGTCAGAACTTGACAAATGATGGCTCGTTAGAAAGCTTACAGATCATAGAACAATATCACATATAAAAATCCACAAAATATTTCGGTTCATTTTAACGGAAACAAAGCGTGGACCGCTACCTACGCTTTTCGGCATAAATTGGTTTTTGCTTTTCAGACCTTAAATTCAGGTCAGAACTGGACAAATGATGGCTCGTTAGAAAGCTTATAGATCATAGACCAATATCACATCTAAAAATGCACAAAATATTTCGGTAACGGAAACAAAGCGTGAACCGCTACAAACGCTTTTTGGCCAAAATTGGTTTTTGCTTTTCAGACCTTAAATTCAGGTCATAACTGGACGAATGATGGCTAATTAGAAAGCTTACAGATCATAGAAAAATATCACATATAAAAATCAACAAAATACTTAAGTTCATTTTAACGGAAACAAAGCGTGAACCGCCGCTACCTACGCTTTTCGGAAAAAAATGATTTTTGCTTTTCAGACCTTAAATTCAGGTCAGAACTGGACGAATGATGGTTCATTAGAAACCTTACAGATCATAGAATAGTATCACATATAAAAATCCAAAAAATGTTTCGGTTCATTTTAACGGAAACAAAGCGTGAACCGCTACCTACGCTTTTCGGCAAAAATTGGTTTTTGCTTTTCAGACCTTAAATTCAGGTCAGAACTTGACAAATGATGGCTCGTTAGAAAGCTTACAGATCATAAAACAATATCACATATAAAAATCCACAAAATATCTCGGTTCATTTTAACGGAAACAAAGCGTGAACCGCTACCTACGCTTTTCGACAATAATTAGTTTTTGCTTTTCAGACATTAAATTCTGGTCAGAACTGGACGAATGATGGCTCGTTAGAAAGCTTACATATCATAGAACAATATCACACATAAAAATCTACAAAATATTTCGGTTCATTTTAACGGAAACAAAGCGTGAACCGCTACCTACGCTTTTCGCCAAAAATTGGTTTTTGCGACCTTAAATTCAGGTCAGAACTGGACGAATGATGGTTCATTAGAAAGCTTACAGATCATAGAACAATATCACATATAAAAATCCATAAAATATTTCGGTTCATTTTAACGGAAACAAAACGTGGACCACCGCTACCTACGCTTTTCGGCAAAAAATGGTTTTTGCTTTTTAGACCTTAAATTCAGATCAGAACTGGACGAATTATGGCTCGTTAGAAAGCTTACAGATCATTCAACAATATCACATATAAAAATCCACAAAATATTTCTGTTCATTTTAACGGAAACAAACCGTGAACCGCTACCTACGATTTTCGGCAAAAATTGGTTTTTGCTTTTCAGACCTTAAATTCAGGTCAGTACTGGACGAATGATGGCTCGTTAGAAAGCTTACAGATCATTAAACAATATCACATATAAAAATCCACAAAATATTTCTGTTCATTTTAACGGAAACAAAGCCTGAACCGCTACCTACGCTTTTCGGCAAAAATTGGTTTTTGCTTTTCAGACCTTAAATTCAGGTCAGAACTGGACGAATGATGGCTCATTAGAAAGCTTACATATCATAGAACAATTTCACATTTAAAAATCCACAAAATATTTCGGTTCATTTTAACGGAAACAAAGCGTGAACCGCTACCTACGCTTTTCGGCAAAAAATGGTTTTTGCTTTTCAGACCTTAAATTCAGATCAGAACTGGACGAATGATGGCTCATTAGAAAGCTTACAGATCATAGAACAATATCACATATAAAAATCCACAAAATATTTCGGTTCATTTTAACGGAAACAAAGCGTGAACCGCTACCTACGCTTTTCGCCAAAAATTGGTTTTTGCTTTTCAGACCTTAAATTCAGGTCAGAACTGGACAAATGATGGCTCGTTAGAAAGCTTACAGACCATAGAACAATATCACATATAAAAATCCACATAATATTTCGGTTCATTTTAACGGAAACAAAGCGTGAACCGCTACCTACGCTTTTCGGCAAAAATTGGTTTTTGCTTTTCAGACCTTAAATTCAGGTCAGAACTGGACAAATGATGGCTCGTTAGAAAGCTTACAGACCATAGAACAATATCACATATAAAAATCCACAAAATATTTCGGTTCATTTTAACGGAAACAAAGCGTGGACCGCTACCTACGCTTTTCGGTAAAAATTGGTTTTTGCTCTTCAGACCTTAAATTCAGGTCAGAACTTGACAAATGATGGCTCGTTAGAAAGCTTACAGATCATAGAACAATTTCACATTTAAAAATCCACAAAATATTTCGGTTCATTTTAACGGAAACAAAGCGTAAACCGCTACCTACGCTTTTCGGCAAAAATTGGTTTTTGCTTTTCAGACCTTAAATTCAGGTCAGAACTGGACGAATGATGGCTCATTTGAAAGCTTACATATCATAGAACAATATCACATATAAAAATCCACAAAATATTTCGGTTCATTTTAACGGAAACAAAGCGTGGACCGCTACCTACGCTTTTCGGCATAAATTGGTTTTTGCTTTTCAGACCTTAAATTCAGGTCAGAACTGGACAAATGATGGCTCGTTAGAAAGCTTATATATCATAGACCAATATCACATCTAAAAATCCACAAAATATTTCGGTAACGGAAACAAAGCGTGAACCACTACCTACGCTTTTCGGCCAAAATTGGTTTTTGCTTTTCAGACCTTAAATTCAGGTCATAACTTGACGAATGATGGTTCATTAGAAAGCTTACAGATCATAGAAAAATATCACATATAAAAATCAACAAAATATCTCGGTTCATTTTAACGGAAACAAAGCGTGAACCGCTACCTACGCTTTTCGGCATAAATTGGTTTTTGCTTTTCAGACCTTAAATTCAGGTCAGAACTTGACAAATGATGGCTCGTTAGAAAGATTATAGATCATAGAACAATATCACATCTAAAAATCCACAAAATATTTCGGTAACGGAAACAAAGCGTGAACCGCTACCTACGCTTTTCGGCATAAATTGGTTTTTGCTTTTCAGACCTTAAATTCAGGTCAGAACTGGACAAATGATGGCTCGTTAGAAAGCTTACAGATCATAGAACAATATCACATATAAAAATCCACAAAATATTTCGGTAACGGAAACAAAGCGTGAACCGCTACCTACGCTTTTCGGCAAAAATTGGGTTTTTCCTTTTTAGACCTTAAATTCATGTCAGAATTGGACAAATGATGGCTCATTAGAACACTTACAGATCATAGAACATTATCACATATAAAAATCCAAAAAATATTTCGGTAACGGAAACAAAGCGTGAACCGCTACCTACGCTTTTCGGCAAAAATTGGTTTTTGCTTTTCAGACCTAAAATTCAGGTCAGAACTGGACGAATGATGGCTCATTTGAAAGCTTACAGATCATAGAACAATATCACATATAAAAATCCACAAAATATTTCGGTTCATTTTAACGGAAACAAAGCGTGAACCGCTACCTACGCTTTTTGGCAAAAATTTGTTTTTGCTTTTCAGACCTTAAATTCAGGTCAAAACTTGACAAATGCTGGCTCGTTATAAAGATTACAGATCATAGAACAATATCACATATAAAAATCCACAAAATATTTCGGTTCATTTTAACGGAAACAAAGCGTGAATCGCTACCTACGCTTTTCGGCAAAAATTGGTTTTTGCTTTTCAGACCTTAAATTCAGGTCAAAACTTGACAAATGATGGCTCGTTAGAAAGCTTACAGATCATAGAACAATATCACATATAAAAATCCACAAAATATCTCGGTTCATTTTAACGGAAACAAAGCGTGAACCGCTACCTACGCTTTTCGCCAAAAATTGGTTTTTGCTTTTCAGACCTTAAATTCAGGTCAGAATTGGACAAATGATGGCTCGTTAGAAAGCTTACAGACCATAGAACAATATCACATATAAAAATCCACAAAATATTTCTGTTCATTTTAACGGAAACAAAGCGTGAACCGCTACCTACGCTTTTCGGCAAAAATTGGTTTTTGCTTTTCAGAACTTAAATTCAGGTCAGAACTGGACGAATGATGGCTCGTTAGAAAGCTTACAAATCATTCAACAATATCACATATAAAAATCCACAAAATATTTCTGTTCATTTTAACGGAAACAAAGCGTGAACCGCTACCTACGCTTTTCGGCAAAAATTGGTTTTTGCTTTTCAGACCTTAAATTCAGGTCAGAACTGGACAAATGATGGCTCGTTAGAAAGCTTACAGACCATAGAAAAATATCACATATAAAAATCCACAAAATATTTCGGTTCATTTTAACGGAAACAAAGCGTGGACCGCTACCTACGCTTTTCGGCAAAAATTGGTTTTTGCTTTTCAGACCTTAAATTCAGGTCAGAACTTGACAAATGATGGCTCGTTAGAAAGCTTACAGATCATAGAACAATATCACATATAAAAATCCACAAAATATCTCGGTTCATTTTAACGGAAACAAAGCGGGAACCGCTACCTACGCTTTTCGACAATAATTGGTTTTTGATTTTCAGACATTAAATTCTGGTCAGAACTGGACGAATGATGGCTCGTTAGAAAGCTTACATATCATAGAAAAATATCACATATAAAAATCCACAAAATATTTCTGTTCATTTTAACGGAAACAAAGCGTGGACCGCTACCTACGCTTTTCGGTAAAAATTGGTTTTTGCTCTTCAGACCTTAAACTCAGGTCAGAACTTGACAAATGATGGCTCGTTAGAAAGCTTACAGATCATAGAACAATATCACATATAAAAATCCACAAAATATTTCGGTTCATTTTAACGGAAACAAAGTGTGAACCGCTACCTACGCTTTTCGGCAAAAAATGGTTTTTGCTTTTCAGACCTTAAATTCAGATCAGAACTGGACGAATGATGGCTCGTTAGAAAGCTTACAGATCATTCAACAATATCACATATAAAAATCCACCAAATATTTCTGTTCATTTTAACAGAAACAAAGCGTGAACCGCTACCTACGCTTTTCGGCAAAAATTGGTTTTTGCTTTTCAGACCTTAAATTCAGGTCAGTACTGGACGAATGATGGCTCGTTAGAAAGCTTACAGATCATTCAACAATATCACATATAAAAATCCACAAAATATTTCTGTTCATTTTAACGGAAACAAAGCCTGAACCGCTACCTACGCTTTTCGGCAAAAATTGGTTTTTGCTTTTCAGACCTTAAATTCAGGTCAGAACTGGACGAATGATGGCTCATTAGAAAGCTTACAGATCATAGAACAATATCACATTTAAAAATCCACAAAATATTTCGGTTCATTTTAACGGAAACAAAGCGTGAACCGCTACCTACGCTTTTCGGCAAAAATTGGTTTTTGCTTTTCAGACCTTAAATTCAGGTCAGAACTGGACAAATGATGGCTCGTTAGAAAGCTTACAGACTATAGAACAATATCACATATAAAAATCCACAAAATATTTCGGTTCATTTTAACGGAAATAAAGCGTGAACCGCTACCTATGCTTTTCGGCAAAAATTGGTTTTTGCTTTTCAGACCTTAAATTCAGGTCAGAACTGGACAAATGATGGATCGTTAGAAAGCTTACAGATCATAGAACAATATCACATATAAAAATCCACAAAATATTTCGGTTCATTTTAACGGAAACAAAGCGAGAACCACTACCTACGCTTTTCGGCAAAAATTGGTTTTTGCTTTTCAGACCTTAAATTCAGGTCAGAACTGGACAAATGATGGCTCGTTAGAAAGCTTACAGACCATAGAACAATATCACATATAAAAATCCACAAAATATTTCGGTTCATTTTAACGGAAACAAAGCGTGGACCGCTACCTACGCTTTTCGGTAAAAATTGGTTTTTGCTCTTCAGACCTTAAATTCAGGTCAGAACTTGACAAATGATGGATCGTTAGAAAGCTTACAGATCATAGAACAATATCACATATAAAAATCCACAAAATATTTCGGTTCATTTTAACGGAAACAAAGCGTGAACCGCTACCTACGCTTTTCGGCAAAAAATGGTTTTTGCTTTTCAGACCTTAAATTCAGATCAGAACTGGACGAATGATGGCTCGTTAGAAAGCTTACAGATCATTCAACAATATCACATATAAAAATCCACAAAATATTTCTGTTCATTTTAACGGAAACAAAGCGTGAACCGCTACCTACGCTTTTCGACAAATATTGGTTTTTGCTTTTCAGACCTTAAATTCAGGTCAGAACTGGACGAATGATGGCTCATTAGAAAGCTTACAGATCATAGAACAATTTCACATTTAAAAATCCACAAAATATTTCGGTTCATTTTAACGGAAACAAAGCGTGGACCGCTACCTACGCTTTTCGGCATAAATTGGTTTTTGGTTTTCAGACCTTAAATTCAGGTCAGAACTGGACAAATGATGGCTCGTTAGAAAGCTTATAGATCATAGACCAATATCACATCTAAAAATCCACAAAATATTTCGGTAACGGAAACAAAGCGTGAACCGCTACCTAGGCTTTTTGGCCAAAATTGGTTTTTGCTTTTCAGACCTTAAATTCAGGTCATAACTGGACGAATGATGGCTAATTAGAAAGCTTACAGATCATAGAAAAATATCACATATAAAAATCAACAAAATACTTCGGTTCATTTTAACGGAAACAAAGCGTGAACCGCTACCTACGCTTTTCGGAAAAAAATGATTTTTGCTTTTCAGACCTTAAATTCGGTTGAGAAGAAAATGCAAGTTTGCCTTGCATTTCCTACGGGAAGCGAATGCCGCGACGCTTTGGCATGCATTTATGCGTGCCAAATGGGATTTATCGAATTTATTGGCATCACTGGCTTACAACCACGTGAGTAAGGCCAATGCCGGAGACCCATATTGCATCATCTGTCACGATGAAGCTTCATTTGAAACGATGAAGCTTCATTTGGGCAAGGCCATTGCAAGATGCGGCTTCGGGAGCTGGTGAATGATTTTTCCTCCCCTAATCTAATTTGTAGAAATGCAAATAAGACATATATAGGGAAGGGACGTTGGTTGAGAAGAAAATGCAAGTTTGCCTTGCATTTCCTACGGGAAGCGAATGCCGCGACGCTTTGGCATGCATTTATGCGTGCCAAATGCGATTTATCGAA